>NW_019416288.1:329604-518200 GCF_000390285.2 Anoplophora glabripennis
TAACTGCAGATAACTGGCAAAGATGTATACATCATGTACAAAAAGAAGAGGAGAAAATGTGGGAACTCGATAATTTAATTGACGTTACTGTGGAACCTATCGTTATCAATCTAGGAGACGATGATAATTCATCAGAATATTCAGAGGATGAATTTTAATATACCTACTTTTTTATTTTCTTTATTGTACATTTATACAACACTACATTTACTCACCATAATTTGAATTTTCAAAATACATATATTTTTGTGTGGAATAAAAGTCTATTCATTAAATTTAAATAAATATTTTGATAATATAGAATAATTTTATTTTAATTACTAAAAACCCTCTTAACTCGGTTAAGATGCTTAAAGTAGCCTCATGTTTTGAAATGCTGTTTTTATATTGTTTACTTATAAGAGAAATGGACCGAGAAATTGAAGCGGCATAGACAAAGACGGATTGTCGGGGATTAAATTTTAGCTAGTCCAATTTTTTATACTGTCCTTTTAAAAGGACTAGATATTAGGGGTATAATGTATTTCTATTTCAGGGGTCTCGCGTTAAATGATCTTTTGCGATGTTTGGAAGATGACTACTTATTAGCTTCGGAAATAAATATTGCTTTGTTGCCTCCCATCAACTCAGGTGAAAATTTGACAGACAAAGATGCTGGAGATGAGGAGTACTTGAACACAAATAACTTGCCAGGTTCTCAGCTCTTGGCACCAACAGAAGTTGTGACCAGAGGTACAGATGTTGATGAAGATGTAGAAAGCGCGACTGCGGTTGGACAAAATTTAAGTTTGTACCGTACGGCGATTATAGGGGAAAAATGGTATTTTCCAATTATTATCTTGATATTGCTGAACAAAATGCCTGGCAGTTAAATAGACTCCAAGGAGGCAAAATGGTTCATTTAAATTTTCGAAGGACAATAGTTGAGACTTTACTAGAAGAGTACCAAAACCTTGGAAGAATGCGAAGAAGGCCTAGCTCGTTGGAACATTTCGAGTCACGATTGGATAACAACGACCACTATATTGTATTGCAACCAAAACAAACGCGTTGTGCAAATTCATGTAAATTGTATTGTAATATACCATAATATAATAATTAGAATACCCCCTCTCAAATGTAGATTTTTTTTAATTTTACAATTTGTTATATGCTATTTTAAAACGTTTGTTATAAAATAAAAAATATATTTTTTAGTTGTTTATATGCCTACTGTGCTTTTAAAAGCACGGGACTTTTTAAGAAAACCAATATGCAAGAATTTTTTTAAAGATTTTTTATGTATTATAGAACTTAAAATTAAACATATTTAGTTTTTATTTAAATTTTTGAAAAAAAATAATTCAGACATATCTGGGCTAATAAACATTTCTGTTTGTGCCCTCAGCCGGCGACACGCATGCCAATGTTTCATTTGCAATAAACAATTAATATTTATCCTCTCTTTGTATTGAAATGCAGCCTTGAGCTCTAGAGCTAAGGACGCGTGCTTTGTTTTCTTCATCATCCGGTACATGCATCTTCGGCGGTCTAATATGTCACAATTAATTATTGCAATCCTTCCCCGGTATCGTTGGCATTTCCAATTACCCTCCCCTATAAAGTGCAACATCCGCCTCTGCCCGATACGAAGCAACGATCGGAATGATCTCTCGGCAATTGAGACATTTCCTGCAATTAAAATAGCTCATGTTGTTTTTTTGGCCCCCGATGGGACCATCTTGCCATTATGAGCTATCGCTGGGGTTCCGTTCCATCGATCTCGGTTGGCGCTGCACGTTGTTTTTCACTCGAAAACTCGAAATTAAAAATCTCGTGGTTTGTTGGGTGTTACACCTGTTTACCTTTGCGTATTTCCGAACTGATGAAATTCGAAATAATTCAATAGTAAATAGTATAGGTCATTTAGATGGCCTTAGAGAGGAAGTGTGGAACATTTTCATCGAAGATGGTTCGAGTTCTACGGAGTTTAAAAAATCTAGCTTCTCTTTAACTCTAGAATAAATACTTACTTTCCGTTATAGAATTCAAAATTAGCTTAACTTTTAACCCATCACATTTCTAATAACTATTTATCGATCTGTTCTAGGTTTTATTTAACTTGCCTTGTTAGTATGGGTCAAATCTTGCAACTGAATTTTAAAACAATTATCCCCAACCGATTAATTTGAAATTTTGCAGACACGTTTAGTTTGGATGACAATGCATAGTTAGCTAAGTGGTGTCATTCTAAATCCAATATGGTGGACTCCCAAAGATGGCGGACCAGTTATTTTTTATGCATCCCCATGTTTTGGGTATCAAATGAAAGGGTTTGCTGAATACGAAAATAAAAACTTGTTTTTAATTTTTTTTTATACATGAACTTATTTCGCTTCACTAGTAGTTCTCTTCTTACGTCAAATTAATGAGGATTTCGTAGTTCTCTTCTTACTTCAATATTTTATTATTTTTCTACATACATTTTGTAATTAATATTATATACATCTACAAGTAACAATAACCAACTAAATAATGCTTTATGTATTATTTATATTACCTTTGAACTGAATTGGCGTAACTATTCGTTTTGTTTTGTGTGGAATTTTCCAGGTAACCGTCCTCTACTGTAGAAGATTTCTATCCTCCATGTCTTAATAGATTTATGATATCACCGTCTCCTTCTGATAGCAGAACCACTAAATTATGACGAAAGTTATAAAATACAAACAGCCAAATACAATTAACTGGTGTACTATGGCTTTAGTTGTAAATAACTCCTTTATTGTTATAAAGCTCTTTCTGAATTTACAATAAATGATCTGGTGGTATTCGTTTTGGTTCTAGAGGTATATTAAAATTTGTTGTAACCAATTTTTTATTTGTTTTTCTTTAAACCTAAGATAATCAGGGAGCATTATTCAGAAAACTTTCAATTTGTTTTCTTGTGAAAATCTTCTATTTGTAACCAATATGTTTCTTTTCCATCAACGATTTTACTTTGGTGGAAAGTTCTCTAGGAGTGTATATATTCTGGTAGTAAAAAAAATATGTAAACCACTCTATTGAATGTACAAACATTGTTTACTTAAGAAAAGAAAGAAAAATGTATTAATTTTATTAATATTTATAACACACAAAACTTTTTTTTGTAATCGATATATCTATGACCTATTTGTTTGAAATTCTGTTAACCTCTTTCAATAGAAATCGGACATATTGCGTGAGTGGATATCATCTGGCACATCCGCAGTTCAATAATTCTCATAAATGCGAAAAATCTAATAACTGAGGTAAGTGCCGCTCCCTCGTAGGATAATCGATAGAAAGTAGAGCAACGACATTTACTGCAAACACCACTATCGTTAACGAACCAGGAGGAAGGAAACAGTAGGTAACCAAAATTATGGAAGCGGAGATTAATTAAAAATGGCACAAATAATTTCATTTCGAATTAGCGGACTAGATGATGTAGTTTGTATAAAATAGCACACTAGAACTATTTTTTAGCCAGTATGATTATTTGCAATTTAAAAATTTTCAGATACAGCTTAGTGCTCAGAAGGAATATCGCTGTGCTTATTAATATAAATCCCAAAGGTACAATATATTTTTATACTATAATACCAATTAGTTCAACTCAAATTAAAAATTAAATAATTGTGTAAAATTTTTAAGATTTCTAAAAAAAATTTTTGTGAATTTCAATTTGAACAACTTGCATCTCTCGAAAAGAAAAAATTTTTTGAACTATGTTAAAGGGAACTTTTTTCTTAATTTGTGGTATTCTACTACACCTAAACGGCCTTTATTTGACAGACGTTAATGTTTTTTAGTAATCCTGTAGTAAATAATTTCCCTGCGCATATATCCTCGCCCAACATTGAATTACCCACTCATCCATTAAACAACGTAATAGCCAGATATATGCTGTTTCCGATTTTTTAAATTTTCCTTAATATGCCATAGAAGAGATGACCAATGAATGATCTTATCTAAATCTAAATAGATCTAAATCTTATATAGCGTCCGGATTTATGACTTATTCATCCACGCATCAAGTAATTAATGGTGTACCGCAAGGATCAGTCTTGGGACCTCTCTACGACACCAGTCTATAGGTATATACTAATTCTTTACTACATTGTAAAAATTGAAGAGTAAAATTTGAACATGGCACAGTAGTGTAGAGATTGTATGCTTCATTTTGATCCAAAGAAGTTGTTTTTCTTGACCCTGGAAAAACCAACTCGCGCTACCAATATTCCTTGCAAGGTACACAACTAAAAACTATAACTTCTCACAATTATCTTGCTTCTCATTATTATGGAAAACCTTTCACAGAAGACCAAAAGATGCTTGGATCAGTTCAGCGGTGTGCTACGCGATTCCCTTTTCGACGTATTCGTCCTACTTTAAAGATAGACTACGTTCGTCCAAGTTAACAACTTTTGCTGCTCGAAATCTCCATGAGAATCTAATCGCTACATAGAAGGTCTGAAATAAATTTATTTGATAACGTTATCGCTAAATATTTCCATTAATCTCAAATCAGCGACTAAGAAGATGCCGGTTCATGGTAAAGGAAAAAAAACTTCAAAACAACAGTGGGACTCACTCAAAACAACATGGAAACCCCCTGACATCATCTGCCTTTTGCGTAAATAGATAATACCTTACCTGATATTTAAACTTTGAATGTATACGTGTCATATTAATATAAATACATGTCTTAAGTATGAGTAGGATATAACCTACAATAATTAGTATGTGTTCTATAATTAATAACTATAAGTAGTAATAGTAGTAAATTTCATTATTCTTAACACGGCGATAGAAATCACATCACATCGACCTGCAGCGCATATGTTTATATAGGTTTCTTTCTTTTTTTTAGTAAATACTTAAAATTTTCTAAACCCAATTACGTTCTTGTGGAGCGCCTTAATTAATTTCTCATTAAATAACGAAGACCAGAAAAAGCCCGATGAGGAGAAATAAAGCACGGAACGAGATAAAAGTCAAACAAGAACTGCCCGCCGGTCAATTAATACCGAGTTAAAGATCACGAAATCGCTAATTTATGAGAAAAACGAAGCGAAACGCAGAAGTTAATGGAACGTATAGTACAAAAATAATTATTGCCCAACAGTTGCGTACATTTATTTTTGTAACTAACTTTAAATTAGTTTCCTTCGTCTGGTATTTGAATATTAGTTGTTTTAATTCTCGTCCAGGGACAAACTGATAATCGTGGAGTTGTGCAACAAGCCAATAAAAATTCATGGTTTCGTAATTGTGCCATATTGTTTTTGTTTTCGGTTGGCCTTTGTGGCAAGTGTCAATAAACCGGAGTACATTGAAGGTGTTCAGTGTTGTATTGACGCGTTTTCATTTATTTCCACTATTTTTAGACCGATTGTTGGAAATATTATGAATAATAACGCAAATTACTCTATTCTATTTCTTTATGATGTTATAGTTAAGGCAGTAGGATACGCATTTCAAATTATAACCAGTCATTCAAAGTAAAAAGTAGACATGTCGGTTACCCCATTTTTTACCATGTTCATTGAAATAAGTCGAGAGTTTTCTAGATTTCACAAAAAGAACGAAATGAAGCAAATAATAACGTCGCCTCCATATAAATTTTCAAATGTTTATCTTTAGAAGTTATAAATATATATATATAAAGAAAAACATTACTAAAGTACGATTAAAATTGACATATTTTACAGTTTAGACAAAGCAGAACTGGATAAAAGTAAAATAAATTTATAATATATAAAAAGTATCTAAATTCAAAATAATAATGTATTGCTATTTGATTGGAAAACGTATACGCAATACGTTAAATGTGCTTTTTCTGAGAAACGACTGATTTTTCAAGAACCTTTAGTGTTAATTAAAAAAATAACTTCAGGTAAAAAACTTATGATAAATTGTATGTCAAAAAGAGCCGTTATCATGTTTTTTAAAACACCGAAACACGTTAACTGATTTTGATACTTTCCCATATTTCGGCTATATAATAATTAATTTTTCTTCAACCCCTTAACCCCCAGCTACCCCTACTTTTTTTTCAAATGGAAACATTAGGCGTGAGGGGGCTCGTTGAAAAGCTTATAGAAAACTGATTCCAGCTGTACCAAATAAACAAAGTTTTATTTTTTCAATAGCAAGGTTTTTAGGGTTGTATAAAACACCTACTTAACAAGTGAAATAAAATTTAATTATCTTCAGTGTTATCCTCCATGAATTTGCACAGAATAAAATAAAGAATTTAAAACTGTACCTATCACTGCTAACGCAAAAAAGATATATTTTTTATGTTGCGCGTTTTTTGGTACCACTTACTTGCCAGGCTTTCTGGTTAATTTTTCGCTTTATTTGTAAATTGGAGTTTGAAACGTTACTATTGTGTCAAAATCAAGTTATTTACTAAATTGCAATAGTATTGTCGGATAGGAAACGCATAGAAATCTTGATATTGCTTGGATGTGGAGACAAAATAAGAAGTCAGGCTGAAGTGCGCGATTTATTTACTGCGAAATATCCCGAAAACCAAATCTCGCAAGGGACAGTTAGTAAAATATTTCACAAATTTGAGAAACACGGTACAGTACAGACCTTGCCCAAAACTGGACAGGCACGTGCTTTGAATGAAAAAAAGAAATTAGACATTGCATTAGAACTTGTTGAAAATCCTCATACTTCAACTGTTTCATTGGCTCGCAATCACGATGCTTCTCGAACTGCAATTCGAATGTTTCTGAAACAAGAAAAATACCACCCCTGTAGGGTATGTCTTGTCCAAGAGCTTTTGGAAGACGATTATGATATGCTTTTGGTCCAAGGAAAATCCACACTGGACATGCGAATCGCATACGCAGCATCCACAGAAAGTTAATGTATGGGCAGGTATCATCAACAACAGAATCTTGAGCCCATTCTTGTTTGAAGAAAATCTTACTGCCGCACGCTACCTGGGTTTCCTAACATTTGACCTGATACCTGCTCTAGCTGTGATTTTACCTCATAAAATTGATCCAGATATACCGAATGAAATAATTTGATTCCAACAAGATGGCACTCCTCCACATTTTGGTATTGATGTTCGAAGATACTTAGATGAAATGTTTCCAAATCGCTGGATTGGTAGACGGGGTACAGTTGAATGGCCGCCAAGATCTTTGGGGATATTTGAAAGAAAGAGTCTACCAGACAGACCGGATAATATTGAGAATTTAAAGAACAAGATTAGGGCGGAGATGCATAATTTAAGCTGAAGTCATTCAGAATGCTGTGGACAGCTTTTACTATCGTCTTGGAGAATGCCAAATAGTGAATGGAGGACATTTTCAGCATTTGCGACATTGAGTTTATTTTTGTAAATTATCTAGTTGTTTAAGTTTCTAAATGAAAAAAAACTTGCTATTGAAAAAATAAAACTTGTTTATTTGGTATGGCTGGATTCAGTTTTCTATAAGCTTTTCAACGAGCCCCCTCATGCCTTATGTTTCCATTTGAAAAAAAGTAGGAGTAGCTGGGGATTAGGGGGTTGAAGAAAAATTAATTATTATTTAACCGGAAGATGGGAAAAAATCAAAATCAGTTAACGTGTTTCGGCGTTTTAAAAAAATTAACTCATTCAAAAGATATAAATTTTATTCCGTACTTCTGGCCATCCCTGTATTTGTTGAAATAAAATTTCAAAAAGACCCCTGCGTCACTTTATTGGAATTAATCGCATTCGACATCCTAGATAGGCGTTCGCCACAGCAGCTTGCAGTGCATACTGTGTTTTACAGTTACGAAGGCATGTTTCTTCGTAAGTGTATCGTCCTGTTCTATCTCAACAAATATCGTAAGGACTGTACCTACATACTGGTTAAAGTTGCCTCAATCATCGAAACTTTACTATGTAAAATTCATGACTCGAGTAAGTAATTATGCTTATTAAAACTGTCAAACAACAAAAATTTTGCAATTTAAAATTCATGATTAAAGTAGATATACTAATTAAAATTAATCTTACTTCAAAACTTTACTAAATGTGGGACTGAACTAAATTTACCATTAATATCTAATAATATAGTCAGATTATCGGTGTAACAAAATCGCTCACAGCAGTGCAGGAATTACTTTTGCCATGTAGCTACAGAGGTTTCATAAATTATTAACAGCCCAAGCAACCAACATTGCACGATTGGAACTTTAAATCCCTGAATCTTAGCGTCATTAATAGAACTGATTCGTTTACAATGAACAGAGACGGATCGTACTCGAAATAATGTGATCGGCGATTGGCAGAATAAAATGTCACCAACCACCAGTTGGTGAAACAGAATATTGTGTTTTAACGTAGGTAATCTTAATATTATTCTTTTAATTTTAATTTTACCAAAATTTAATTGCCATAGCGAAGGAAATGAAATTACTGTTCCAGACAAAATTAATGGTCACCTGGCTTATAGTCATTTATAAATCATTTCTATTTTATATTTACAGAAACTCGAATCATTTAAATAATTGAAGTTTGCATAAAAAATATAGACGCGACTGAATGACGCGGTAGGGAGAAGTAGGTACGTATTAGGAATTTTATTGTTATTTAAATAAAGTCAGCCATTCTAGATTTATCGAAAATATTTTTAAGATGGATCTGAATTTCGTGTTACCCAAGTAAACAGCTATTTCGATTTGTAAAGCCTTTCCGATCGCAATTGAAGACACAAGAGGTTGGCAGTGTATACCAGGTTCGGTCGCTGACGCAGCAACTCGGCATTGAAATGTTTCAAAAACTTGTTCTCATATTTATTTAGCCATACCCATATACAAGTTAGGTCGAACTAAACGTGGAGGTGGTAGAAATGTATACGCCCAGTTGAAGAATGCGCGCGGGCAAACGGCGTACACAGACAATCTCAGCTGTTGACAATTAGCTGACAAATTGCCTAGCAGTGTAGTGCAGCAATGCAAAACAGAACAAAACGAAATTTACCATTAATATAATAAAATTAGGACGCCTATGAAACTCATAAAATTTTATTGCTAGGCGTTTTTATACATGTTCAACTGACTATATGCAATGGTACATTTTTTTAGTATACTTTTTTTATTTTAAATATTTAAAGCATCTATCTATCTATCTAAATTCAACTGTTGCTGAGAGATTTCAATTTTTCCTGCTTTGCGTCGAGATACTTTAAATGATCCAGCGTACGTACCCCTTTTTAAAAAATAAGCGATTAGAATTTCAACTCCAATATGCGATATTTCGAAAACTAAACGTTGTTCAATTCCGATGTATAGATTTTTTTTAATTTGACGTGTAGTTATCACCAGATAATTTTGCCTATGTAATTGGAGACATCCTGTATATTACGGTGGAAGTATTAACATGTTATTTTGTTATTTTCAGTTGGTAGTAACGTTTAAATTAGAAGATTTCGGCTATTACACGATGTAACTTAGATCATGTCAACTGTTATAATTGTATAAAACCTCTCAAGGAAATATGTATGAGGACATGACAGTAATTATTTGGTCCCTTCCTCTCTCTTTTTGTTTCTTCATATTCCATTAAACATTACGTTCTGAATATTAATATGTAGAAAATAAACGATAAAATGATTCTAGAATTTTGTAACAATAAACCAGTAAATCTTATTTACGTCACATAAAAAAATAATGTCACTATATGCAGCGCACATACCAGCCGCTACCACTAGTGTTTATTGCTTAATCTTTGTTGATTAAATGAAGGAGGAGTAAATTAAAAACGGCTTTTAATCAATTCTTCCTTACGTATTTTAATGAGCTAATGGAAACAATGGCCATTATAAAGTTGAATGACCACGTTGCGTTTCAGTTTCTCTACATAAATAAACCGAATTTGTTTAAATTAATTAGAATATAATCTTTTGAAAACAGAAAACTCGAAAGATCAACAACCCGTTATGTAATCGTTTGCTTATTTGCTTCGATAAACGTTGTAGGACAACCGCAAGTGCCAATGCGATAATAATTTATTTCTGTGCTGTCGTCCCCTAGAGAAATATTTCTATAATTATTATGTCAGTTGTTAATTGTTAATAATACACTAGTAGTTTCTAAGATTTATTTATTTATTTTTCTTGATTTTAATGTGTCATTGTTGCAGTTTCCATTTACTGAATGTCTAAATTAGTATGAAGTGATTTACTGATCAGGGTGGCGCCAAAAAAATACGTAAATTAATAAATATCTTAATACGTACTAATACTTCAAACTGAACTTGAGGAACTAGGTAAACATGAAGTTTTCAGTAAAACTGCTAGGTGGAATACAACCAAAGGAATTCGGATTGCTTGAGATATTAATATGACTAACCATTACCTTTTCCTTTTCAATCAATTTTCAATATTCGAATCGACAATAATTATTGCTTAATGATCCTCATTTTCGAAATTTGTTACAGAAATACATACATAAAAGGTGCCTGTATAATAGTATATCACAATAGGGTCTTCTCACATTTTTGTAATGAATTTTCTCTTTCGATTTACGTAGAATATTTAACACTTATTTAATTTTTTGATTTACGTTCATTTCTGCAAAAAATGTATACAATATTTTATTTCCAATATGTATGACGTGGTTTATGAATGTTTGTACATTAGAAGTCTCGCTAGTAATTGTATGGATCAGTGGTCCTAAGTTTTGAGGCTGAAATCTTAGGTTAGACGTTTGCTTGTGACAACCTTAAAGAATTTGTAACCATTCAAACTTGAAAGTTGTTAGGATTAGCATACTACGTTTGTACAATTTGAAACAACATCCTTGAATATTTTCTGGAAGGAACTTGATGATAACTATCAAAATTGAATAATGATACGATTTTAGAGTAACAATTTTTTTTTAATCGAAATAAAATAGTTTTATTCTAATATGCCCTTAAATTTTTGACACCACTGCATATGCATTGCATATTTATGCGAAATTATTTTGTCCTTGATGACTGTTATCAAATTATCGTAAAATAAAAATATTACTTGGAATTGGAAATTGATAGAGTTATGTATTTCGAAAACGTACGACTTGTGAATTTAAAAATGTAGTTTCTGAAAAACAAACGCACCTATTTTTTTTATTTTTTGAACATGTGAGATAGATTTATGTCAATGTATTTAGTAAAACCTTTAGCGACCTCCTGCAACCTCTTCTGCCATCCCCTAACGTGTCACGACCCATATTTTGGGAACCACTGATGTTAAATTTTAAAAAATTAAAAAATTATAAATATTTGATACTCACAGTGCGGTAGTAAATTTCGCCTCGAGAAATTTTTAAGTGTCTCGTGATTTATTTCTATTCTTTTGTTCATTAAATTCAATAAAAAAAATTATTATAGTTCGTTGAAATTTATTTTTAGAGGTCACTCAAAACATTTTAGGTACACTAAGTTAAAATAATTATGAGTGATCTTTAGAAATTAAAATATCGATTAGAAATTTCCAGAATCAAGATTTTTTTCAACCTAGAAAATGATAAAATAACGATAAAAAAAATTCAATTTTTGACGATTTTGGAAATTGTTTAAAATCTTGCGGCGACTTAAAAAAAATTTTTGAGATGATTTTTTGAGGGGGCTCTTAAAACATGATAAACTAACATATTTTCACAAGAGACACGAATAAAAAATATTTTGGGCCACCCTAATACACAGGGTGGCCAAAAATGAAAAAAAATATATCAAATTGGAGAAGGGAGGAGTACAATTAATTTTTATTTTAGAAAATGTAATGGGAAAATGTTGCTTAGAATTAAAAATTAAGTCTAACTTTACATTTGTAACGTCTATTTAGACGGAAAACTCATATTCACGTTCTAAGCTTGATTTTTAATTTTTGGCCATCTCAAATGGGAAAGATTTAATACCATTTTCTCAAAAAGCAGAACTTTTTATAACGAATTTTTCGTCAAATTGATAATGAAAAAGTTATCTATTTGTAGAGCACCTATATGGACAAAAAAAAATAGAAGGACGTTACGAATATAAACTTAGACTTAATTTTTAATTCTAAGTAATATTTTTCCATTACATATTTCTCTAAAATATATTTTTTTAATTTTTGGCCAACCTGTATCTGCTATTTTAGTTTAAAAAGTTTAATACCATCTTTTCAAAAAGGAGAACATTTTATAAAGGATACCTTTTTTTCGTAAAATTAATAATAAAAAAGTTACCCATTTGTAGAGAACAAAGGACACTATATATTTTTAAAAGGTTTTCTTGTTTCGATTTCTACTTTCATCGAAGATGAGACTTCTTTTCTTTATTAAAATTCTGCATTAAAAATCATTCGACACATATATTTTGAAGCTTTCGAAGAAATTTTCTTTGATACACTTTTGTATTCTTTAATTTTATTTGCTAACTACTATCCACTAGTGAAAACATTCGATACCTTGCAAGCTAGAATAAAAAATGACTATCAATTTTAAGTGTGCATCCATATGCCATGTATGGAAATTCTCAAAATGACTCCAAATTCGAATATCAAACTTAGGAGAAACTAATTCAGCATATATTTTTCCGAATACAGTTTATAGCTTTTTTTTTTCTAGGATGGAGTTGAATGTGGTTTCCGTTAGTTTTAAATTTGCGTATAGATTAAAGAAATGTTTGCATTTTATAAATAACTGGGACCATATTAAATATCCTACACACACACCAGGCTGCTGTGTCTAATTTTAGACAGACCTCAAAAATGCTTAGATATACCCACCGCAACATAATTGCGGAAATCCAGCATTCTGATAGTTTAAACTGACCATTCCTCTGAAAATTTTTACAGACACAGCAGCAATAATTCTTAAAATATTCACTTCTCAGAGAAAGCTCGAATACCAGGTTAAAAACATTGAGAGACGAATACCAGTCCGGCGATTATATTTCGGTAATGCCTCCTTGTTTATTATACCCCTGTACTGAGGCAATTTGGTATCGATTTTCTCTTTTGTTGACGCGTCGAAAGCGCTTTACATAATTTTAGTTTCGGTCGAGATCGATGCATATTTTTTTATTAATAAATATTCATCAGTGGTAAATATCCTTTATGGGCGAGAGCATGAATGATGATTATTTAATTTTTTTGACGTCCGGGGTACTTAAAATCTTTCCAACCAGGATCTTGACCTTTGTGTTGTATTTTAAGGCATTACTAAAAAGTAGGTCATCTTATTATGTACTGCATACTCTCTCTCAACCACTTGGTAACATCTAGAAGGTCCTCCTCGCCCAAAGAACTCGTGACCGTAATTATTTTAAAATACGAGATAAACGTCCGCTTCCTGTGCAATTGAACGGAGGATTTGGGAAATTATGGGAAGGGTCTTACTCAATCCTTATGTTTTGCTGGTATCTCGAGTTTATTGTTTAGATGGAAATGATATATATGCTTATGTTAGAATAACTTCAAATGGTTTCTAAACATCTGACCAATTTTAAATAATACTGATTATAAAAAAGAACAACAATCGCGTCTATTCTTTTTTTAAATATATTTTTAAAAAATATACACGTACACATTTTTTCTGTTCTTCCGAAATGTCGACATGATCTGTAACAGTTTGGGGATTAGAGCGATTTTTCTAACCAACTGTAAATATAAATAAATTATTGATTCTATGATTCCGACAAACATGAACAGCATACGATTGGTCAATATAGAAAGAGAAGGGTATAAATGAATATTTTACCGACATACTAATAGTAACAAAATAATAAATATATAATTTTAATAATATAATGTATTTATATTAATATAATTTTAAGTAAACATGACTTTGCCATTAAGGTAAAGTAGTAAAATATAGTAACGCAGTAATAAGAATTGCGGTTATCAAAGTGTTGAAGGTGCCACTCAAGAATCAAACTGGATCTAGATTTTCAGTTGTTGGTTCGAATCTCGCTTCAGCGCATCAAATCCAAGAGGCTGCAGAAGTGGTTTCCAAGACCTATCCTCAAAAAAAAGTAGTGAAAAAATAAACGTGCAAGTGTAGTATTTTCTTATCAATTACTTATTATCATTAAATCATCATATAGATTCGAAACGGAGTTTCTGTTTGATTCGATAAACTGATTAGTTTAATTTCCAATCGTGAACCTATTTTTACAATAATTGTAAGTATGTTCGAGGAATATTGAAAAGGCTATAGCATTTGATTAAAATGTATATCATTGAGGACAGAATACCGTTTTCTGCACGTGCTACCAAATAACTGAGGATGAAATGTAATAAATTTTAGACTAATTATGCATTAGTCTAAAATTGCTTTATTTGCGAGTTACAAGGAAGGAATTTAACTGGAAATTATAGGACATATTTTTCAAAATAAAAATTGTTAAGCTGCTGATCAAAATTGTATATACGAAGAAGGAAACATTTTTTAAAATGTTTTAAAATTGGTGAATTTTTGCTTACTTTAAACCCAATACCTAATATTTGATTCTTTATATTACACTCATTCTTTGAGATGTTATTATCGATAATAATAACTTTGGCAAAGCTGTAAGTTGCTTTATAGAAAATTAAAAATTAAAAATATTCTCTTATACAGGGTGGTCCGAATTTTATGCAGGAAACTTCGAGGGCAGATAGATCTTTTTAAAATAGTAGGTGTTTGCCTTATAAACATAGGTCTGGAACGGCCTCGTTTTAGAGATACAGGGTGTTGAAGTTGTTAAAATATATATATTTTTTGTTTATATCTCCGGAATCCTTCAACCGATTTCAATAAAATTTAGTACAGATAATGGACGATAGTAGGCCTTGTATTCCCTAAAATATGAGCTCTAAAGATTCAACCAGTGGTGTACAACTGGACAGGGTCACACCCTTTTTTATAAAAAAACCTACGCCACTATATTTTTTACAAGTTATTGTAACGAATTTATATTCTAATGCACAAAATACTTAAAAAAGGTAACTTGAATTTTTTCTCTAAAGTTTACCGTTCTCAAGTTATTCATACCAATATAAAACCCTTGTGGCAGACACTTCTAACCATAATATTACAAGAATATTTATGTTTATGCTTAAAAGTAAATGCAATTTATAAGCACATCAACAAAATTCTTTACACTCATCGCTTTCATTTTTTTGGATTAAAACAATATTTGGAAAATCACGACAAAGGAATGAAATTTTAAAAGCATTTGATGACGATCCTCGGCTAAGTAGGTACACGAAGAACGTCTCGGCAACTTGGGGTGAGTAAATCGAAAATTTGAAAAGTTCTACGTTAGGATGGCAGAAATCCGTACCATTTACAATCTGTGCAAAATTTACTTCCGGAAGATGCATAGAGACGCCTGAATTTTTATCAGTGGTTGTTTGAATTCTTACTAGAAATACTTTGGACCGATGAGGCTACGTTAACAAGGACAGGGGTAGTGAATTTTCACAATCTGGATATTTGGTCACAAGAAAATCCTCATGAAATTCGGAGTCATTTCTAAACTTTCTAGAAAACCATCTATTTGGATTATTAGAGGATGTTCCATTAAATATACGACAAAATAGCTGGATACAAATGGATGGTGCTCTTGCGCATTTTAGGAGAATAATACAAGAATGGCTTAATGAAAATTATATGAGATGATGGATAGGTAGAAGACCAAATGCCAATGTCAATCATAATGGTGCAGAGGGCCCAGTGTCTTGGCCAGCCAGATCGCCAGATCTAAACTCCCTGGACTTCTGTGTTTGGGGTGACCTACCTGAAAAGTTTACTCTACTCCAATAGATACTAGATCACAACTACTGCAGCGAATAGAAGACGGGTGTAATGAATTAAAAGAAAACCACCACATGATATTAGCTTCAATTAGTTCCATTAATAGAAGACGTCAGAAATGTATCGATGTGGGTGGTTCGCATTTTAAACAATTGCTGTAAATACGTAACGTTAATTTTGTTTCTTTTTAGTTGTTGTTGCTTGGTAAATGTATTTTTATTATTATTTTAATTTAAATTGTTCTTATTTGTAAAGGTAATGCCTGATAATGGGAAAACTAAAACACACCAAGAACACTACCTCACAAGTGATGTGGAAAGAATTTTGTTGATGTGCTTACAAATTACACTTACTTTTAAGCATAAACATAAATATTTTTGTAAATTGATTTAAAGTGTCTGCCACAAGGGGATTGTATTTGTACGAATAACTTGAAAATGGTGAACCTTAGGGAAAAAATTCAAGTTACCTTTTTTACGTATTTAGCGCATTAGAATATAAATCCGTTACAATAACTTGTAAAAATACAGTGGCGTAGGTTTTTTTTTATAAAAAGGGGGTGACCCCTGTCCAGTTGTACACCACTGGTTAAACCTTTAGAGCTCATATTTTAGGGAATGCAAAGCCTACTATTGTACATTATTTGTACCAAATTTTATTGAGATCGGTTAATAGATTCCTGAGATATAAACAAAAAAATATATTTTTTTAACAACTTCAACACCTTGTATCTCTAAAATGAGGTCGTTCCAGACCTATGTTTATAAGGCAAACTCCTATTATTTTAAACAGATCTATCTGTCCTCGAAGTTTCCTGCATAAAATTCGGACCACCCTGAGAACCGACTATACAGGGTGTTACCGAACTAAATGCCGAAAATACCGAAAATGAGCAACTTTTGAAGCAACTGATATTCTATTTTCGAGAAAATTAATTAAGAATATTAACCATAAATGTAAGCCAACTCTGTGCATCTTGTGCACGTGCGTTGTGTGTCGCCACATTGGCCGAGAAGTCGGTGCATGTAACAGTACCGTGTGGAATTTTGCCAGTGGCTTCGACATCAAATAGCACAAGATTCGGATTTTACAAGCAAGGTGCTTATTGCGGATGAATGTTGTTTTACTATTGGTAAGTAATTTCTTTATTCGTTTAATTTTTTTGTTACTTTAAACAAAATCAAAGGTATAGCTGGCTAACGCGTCAAGGACAGCTTTAAATTTGTTTAAACCTTCAATTTAAAATGTAATGTTTTAGACCGTCAGTTGTTTAATAAAAGTTACTTAGTTTCGTGCTCTCTATCACCCCTTTCAAGGGTGACTTACTTATTAGTATTACTTACGCACTTATTTCGGAAACATCTTGTATATAATTGCAACAAAACTGTTATATAAGGTTTGATCCAATTGCACAACTTACTAATGCTTTATTCTTTTTTATTTAATACACCTGGTATATCTATGATGAAACAGATTTAACGAGTCTCTTCAAATTACTGGAAATCCCGAATCTTCTTTTCTTTGAAAGTTTTATTATAATTTTTATTTGTGTTAATGACTCCAAACACTTCCTTTCACGTCCATAAATGAAGCAAATTTAAGAACTTTGGACCACAAATTTGGAATATCTCTTTGGAGGTCTTTTATGTTCATGTAATATATTATGCATGCTACATTGTTAGTTATATTTATATTTTCTGGATTACTTAATTTAATTGTTAACCATAAAATAACTTTTCCTTATTTAGAGCCATAAGTAAGATAACATCGGCATGATATACCCACGTTAAATTCAGAAAACAGCATTAAAAATGTGTTCTTCCTAGGGTATGGTGAAACAAATGTCTCAATTTCTCAACCGCCACGTGCCACAATTCAATCTCCAAATCTTACGCATTTTCCTAAGACGAAACACCGAGTTTACTCAATGACCAAGGCTCAAGACTAACCCAATTGTCGACTAACTGAATAACAGTTTGTTGCTCGGATGTTCCAGTTGAACGTAACTCCATTAAAACGAACAATTTCATAGTTGGTAATCAACAATGATTTGCACTTTTGCTGATCCGCATTGCCCCACCTGTCACGCCGCAAAAAGTGTAACTGTTGAGGTCAGTGATACAATTCTTAAGGATAAATCTGAAAAAAAATCGGATTAATCTGTAAATAATGCCGTGAATCCTATTTGTCATCGGTGTTTGTATGTTGGTGCAGTTGCGGAGCACCAAACCACGAGTAAAATCGATGATGTAGGGAATTTTATATTTCTAATTACTGTTATTCAAAATCTGTTTATTTAGATATGTGAAATCTTACTTTTTGCATGCTATTAAAATTTACTGGTCTGATACGAACTTTATATTGTGACTTAGTAACAATGAGGATTAATTTATTTTAGATAATCGCACAAAAATATAAAATATAACTCTGAAATTAGTTTTCATACGAGGCATATCCACAAAGTAAGAGTAGCTATAGTCTTTCCGAAGTCAGTTGAACATGTAAAAAAAGCCAAGCAATAAAATTTGATAAGTTTCATAGACGTCCCTAAAAAAGTTTTCTTCTAGGTAAAAAGGTAAAATATAATAATTTGTAATGTGTAAAAAATTTCTATTATATATTCATTTGACCAACAACATATTTTAATTGCTTATGTCTTCAAACAATTTTATTATATTGATGGTAAATTGCATTTTGCTTCGTTTCAAGAGGTCTCCAAAATGAGATGTTGTAATAATATTAGTAAACCAGATATCCCTCTTATTTCTCCTTTTCACAATTGTAATATGAATGATTAATAGAAAGTGCCTATAATAAATTAAAATTACTCGAATCACCACATTCCGCATCGCTGCACTGCACTGCCAGGCGACTTGTCGACAACTGAAATTTATGACGCAGTCGACCAGAGCAACAGTGCGTAACACCGTTTGCCCGCACACCCATTCTTCAAATGGGCATAGTTCTACCACCTGCACATTTAGTTCGACCAGACCTGTATATGGGTATGGCTAAATAAGTATGGGAACAAGTTTTTTAAATATATCGATGCCGAGTTGCGGCCGAACCTGGTACATACTGTCATCCTATTGGTTCTTGATCTCCAATTGGTATCGGGAAGACTATACTCGATATTTTAAAAGTACTGATTCTTTCGTTAAGAAAATATCCCGTCCCTTGTCGGGCCATTTTTCACGGCACTTCGACCTCATCGTCGCGTAGGTTGAAAACCTTTTTCCACCCTTATACACCTTCAGAGAGAGATAAGATGAAAATCACAAGGTGCCAGGTCAGGGAGGTGAGCGGGGTGATTAATGATGTTCCAACAGAATAAATCCAAGAGTTACTTTATGGCATTGGGTACGTACATTGTCGTGCAACAAGCACACTCTCTTCGTTAACATTCATGCAGAAGAGATCTGTAGATTTGTGGAAACACTGCATTCATCTCGTCCAAAGTCAATCGACCGTCTCCATGAAACATTTCTTCTATCTTGTTCACCATCTCTTCATCATGAACATTCATTCTGTCAGCTTTATACTCTCGACACCATTTGTGTACATTAGTGCGATACATCACATCATTCACATAAACGGTTTTAATTTCATTAGAAATGAGGAATAGCCCTTTTCCTTTGCAAGAAGAAACCGGATTACGCTCCTCACCTCGCAGCTGTGGGCTGTGGGGATTCGGAATAGCGGTACTCATTTCAACACGCCACTACAACAACAGTTCTCAACTAACTGAGACAACTGAGCACTCGTATTCCCAACCACAGAGCATCAGAGTCTTCGTACTATTACTTTGTGGATACACCTCGTATTTCCGGCCACAATTGGCCGCTGCGTAGGGGCAGTTAAAAAAGCTGTAAATTTTAACATAACTCAGCTGGTGGCACCATAAGTATGTTTGTTTTATTTGACATACGGTTAGACCGACACCAGTCTCCCTTATAGAAGAAAATTATCAGTATGAGAAAGTGCATAAAAAATAATAAATTACCTAGTGACATTCTAAGTCTGCAAGATTTTAGAAATACAAAGTATACTGAAAAGAAACAATTAAGGGGATATTCATCAAATTACGTTACGTCCGTCTAATAATATTTTCTCTGGGTATTGCTAAATATTAAATAATATGTGCTGTTCAGATCCTAATTATTCATTTGAGTCCTCTGACCCCTATTAACATAAAGTGTGCATAAATTTTTGCTTAACACGTGACAATTGTGTTTGTTTTATTCTATTAATTTCACTCTAGCACGAAAGTTTATCGCGGATTGTGTCGTTAGATACATTTTTATAACAACTATGAATAAAACTTACATATTATTAACGTTTTAGTATAAAAGTTCAAGTCCATTGTTGTAATAAGAACTTTTTTTGAAATAAAAGGTTTATGTGTTATTGCAAGTAAGATATAAAAACCATTCAAATTATTTAATTTAACTTTTCCAGACGCATTTCAAGTTAATTAATTTTATTTCAGAAAGCTTAATTCGAGTTTCAGATTAATCTTGTATATTTCAGAAAGCAATAGTCGGAACTGTAAATTATGTATCAATGAAGATGTCTGTCTGAATTTCAGAAAGTACCAGAACTAAAATAATTTCGTCAAAAGTGTTTCTAAAAATCAGGCTACAATTTTTTAAATATAAGTGACATTTTCTGAAACAGAATTGGCTACTATAAAATTCAAATGACATTTTCTGTAGTACGTCTGGAAAAATTGTAGAATAAATTAAGATCGAGATAAAGTACTTATATGATTAAAGTGAAGAGAAGATAAAATGTGAAGCTGATTATTCGTGTTGAATTTGTAATCTCTGTCTTTGCAGACAAAAAGAAGTCGATTGCTTCACTGCAGATTTTGGAGTTGATTTCCAAACTATTAGAATTTGTACGTGAGCACATAATGATTTCAGTAACAGGAGTTACAAAATCTAAGTGCATCTAATATTTCACGGCGTAAGAGTTGTTTCGTGTATCAATTAGAACGGGCATTTTTCTTTATAAAAATGTACGATACACTCTCGTTTGAAAGCCGTTTTCTAAAACACCGCTAATTCACTTTATGCAAGAGATGTTTTGTTTGTCAATTAGGATATTCGATTTTTTCAGTGGAAAAGGGAAAGCCGCACCGCAGATGGAAATTTCGTTGGGTTATTGAACGGATCTGGTTTGCACGTGGTAGGCACGTGTGGCGTGACGGCTTATCAGAAATTATCACTTCGTAATTGGGTTTAGATGCGAAAGACTCCGTCATTTCTGTCAAACCCTTATCAACAGTTGATTATGTGATTATTCGGTAATTATTTTTCGCATTCCGACAAACTTGAGGTACCTACACGGAGAAACCCGTATCTCGTTTATAATTATATACCTTTTAATCTAATGCTACACTCGATTTAGTATTCCTCGAACATTATTATAATTATTGTAAATACATGTTTACCACTGGAAATTAAACTATTCATTTCATGTAATCAAATATAAATTACTTTTGGAATTCATGTGATAATAATATAATAACAATAAAGTAGAATCATTGGAATAATACTGCATTATCGGTTGATTATCTCTTTCGTAGGTCTTGGAAAACCATCTCGCAAGTAACCTCGGCTTCTTGAATTATTTTACAACTCTCTCAGTCCAGATCTAAAAACAGTGCCCACATACAATTTTGTTAAACAAATTCACTAAACAAAGACAAACGTTAATGAAATGTTCTGCTTTGCTATTTTGCTTCCCCTGAACAAAATTTTAAGGACAAAATTAGTTTGTCCACATCAGAAAACATTATTAGGTTTCAGTATTTCAAAGAATACATTCCAATGTGAAGAAGCTATAGGAATTTTTGCAGACTACATATTTCTGACTTTTCCCTTCCAATAAATACGTCATAGTATTCTGTTCATTTGCGTACACTGTAAGAAAAATTGGACTTATTTTCACTCAATTTCACTCAATAATGTATCAGTTTCTGTCCACACTCGATTGAGTGAAATTTTGATCTGTTAGTATGAGTACAACTAAAATTTTTATGAGTGAAACTATCAGTTTTAGTTATCAAAAATGTGTAAAATCATCAAAATGCTCAATACTGACTAAAAATGTACTCAATAATTTCACTCAATGGATTAACTCAGGATCTTTTTGCTTTAACTCGGACTGATTTATTTACTGTGTATTACCATATAAGTGTAATCTAACTTTTAAGAGCTCATCGCTAGTATAAACTACCTTGAAAAATAATTTTGAAAGTCTAAAATCAATTTTATGAAAATTTATTGAATTAAATAAATTAGCCACTACTTTTAGGTAACAGTTATTTTGTACGAAATTTCACCCCTTAAAAATATGCCCAAGAGTTGAAATAGAGAAATGGAAGTTCAATATTCACAGAGAACAAATTTCAAAACCCTTCTATCAAATTTTTTCCGTTAATATATGATAATATATGATAAAAAAATAGAATAAACTTTCGCTATATTAAAAAATTACGGTTTTCTTAATTTTTCTTCGGTTTTCTAAAACTTTGAAAATGATCCTAAACTTTTCTGTAGATTTTAAGACTCTTTTGAGAATTCCTAGATAAAATAGAAAACTGGCAGCATGGGTGTAAGATATACACGAAAATCAACTAATAAGTTCCATTTATTTGGAAAATATAATTTTTTTTCTAAATTTGTACTTTTTATATTAATATTCCGGTTCTGGTGCTTTTAAATAATGAATCAATATGTGACGTTGTCGCTTTGAAATCGTACTTTTTATGCGAAACCATAAAAATATCAGTCCAATTATGTCCATACAAAATACAATAAGAATTGCAATACTCTGAACGTACCTGTATCTATGAACAAAAATGTACACGGTAGTTGTTTGTGGCCAAACCTTTGTGTTTAAAACTTGTTTTACACAAGTGCACGTTTTTTCACAAATGTGCTTAAACAATTTTTACTCATCTGTTTGTATGTTTACGAGCAAAAGTGAGTAGATTTAGACTAGGCGCTAATGGACAGATAGAGACATCTATGACAACAGCTGAATACCTTCATCCTATTGACTGGCATTGGCCTCTTGACTATTTTTTTTAATGTAACAACATTTAAGTTAATTATGAATATATTTCTTTAGGATTTTTTACGGAATCTTGTGCAAAGTATTAGTTACGTTGTTCGTGTATCTTTTTTTTAATTATTATTATAAATTGCCTACAAGTGTTTGCAAGTGAAATAAGGACAACATTAAGTCAAACAGATGATTAGGATACAAATGGTAATACTGTAAATGAAAATGATTCAGTTTTTCCCTACTCTCCATGACATTTAAGAATAGCTACTCTCATAATATTCTTGCAGCGCAAACTGAGCAACTGTTGGAAAATAGCCCATAACCGCGCGTGCGTGACAAAAACAGCTTGCAAACTATCAGAAATTTACTGCAAAACGAAGCTATTACGTTCTTCTTGGTAACAACTGTAAAATATTTTTTCAAAGGATTGTATTACAAGATTTTCGGCTTACGAGACTAACCGGTACCCGAAATATCTCCGTACTTTCGCCCCTCTTTGACCTCTTGTTCGGGCACACGTGTGTCCCGTAACGTTCAGAGAATTTCTTATTGGCTGCCAAATCCATTATTACTTAATTTTAACCGTTGAGAACTGTTTCCTTGCAGACTAAACATAACTGATCGTTGGTCCTTCGGGCAACATTTGCGAAAAGCGAATTCCAGTTAAAATAAATAACTGTGCAAGGGCATGTTTTAGAAATGTGTCACATCTGTTGAAAAATGTAAATTAAATGGATGTTATCTGTTGCTGAGATGTCTTGACATTTTTTTAGAGAGGTTGTTTGCTTTGTTTCTTTATCTATGTTTAACGACATTAATTGTCAATTTTTTGTTTTGAAAATTGTAGGTGTGTCGCAATCATATTTCACGCCTCGTTTGCTTTATATTACACTTCGATAAAATTTGATTAGTGGAGGTTAAAACACTCTGAACTGTATAATCTACTATATTGAAATGTAGTATCATATTAGTTGAAACAAATAGCCAACGGTGTTTTGTTTTAAGCACCTGTGTTGTTTCTTTTCCACGTGAACGAGATGGAAAGAAAATTCGTAAAGAATTGGAATAAGCATAAAATTTCATCTCAGATACGTTTATTTGGGGGTTATCTAAAATCGTTGAACTACAGAATATTAAAAAAGTATTGAATAACTACTTCGATGAATAAAAAACGCACATGGAATAGAGTTTCAATAAGTCGGGAAGAAGCTGGAAAAATTGAGAAACAACTGTTTATTTCTGAAGCAAAAAAATTGGAAAATGTGGAAAAATCTAAATTGAGAGCAACTTGCCTTACTTGTGAAACATACTCAGAATCTATATCAGCTTCTTCTAAAAGCAATAATTTTTATATTGAAATAATTTCTAAAGGATATGATTTTAAATACATTTGAATAATAATTAATTGATTATTAAGTTAAATGTTTCCCTTAAATTTTTTTCTGGAAAAAAAAACGGTAATTTTTCAAGGCTCAATTTTTCTCAAAATATTATACCTCTGGGGTAGACGAAATATACTTTCGATTTCTTGTAGAAGATAAGTCAACGATTTTAATAGTTAATGAAACAAAATTCTATAATTTACACACAGTATAGTCCATTAAGAATTTAGTGTGCAAATTTATTCGAATATATTTTTAAAAATACCAACCCAAATGCACTTCTTATTAAACCAATTATGATGATCCAGGTGGTAAGTCATTGCCTACTGCATTTTTTTTGGGAAGTAATTTTTGTATACTTGATATACAGAGCGTTCATAAATGTTTACAAGTCACGTGACCGCCGAGCATGGGCAATCCAACAATGCTGGTACTGGCAACGAAAATTCTACAAATCTTGGGGTCACCAATATTATTGATTCGTTTACAATGAACAATGTCAAACCATTACGTTTAAGCTCGAGATAATGCGATCGCTGATTGGTTGAACAGAATCTCATGAAAACTTACACCAATCACAACCGATGAAACGGAATGTTGTGTTTTAATGCAATCGTGATCTTATTGTTTTAATTTTACCGAAATTTATTTGCCAACGTGAAGAAAATAAACTCACGAAAAGAATTAAAAGAGCAGAAAAATTTCCAAATTTTTTTAGTGATTTTTGAAAAACGGTCGTATCGAGAAACCTATAAAGATTCTAGTTTTGAAATCTTAATATATAGGTAGTCAGCATTAATTTGAAAAAGTTTAAAAAATTACTTTCTTCTGCTGTTTTAGAAAATCAACGACTACTTTGCAAATATTGCTAAGTTCCAATGTTTGTAGATTTTTTTAGGTCAATACATGCCAATAATGCTTGTAAATTTTGAAATCGATCGGTCGAACCGTTTTCCTTTCCTGAATCGTCAGTTTTATAAAAAATTAAAATAGCAAGTTTATAGTTCCATAAACATCAATTAATGACTAAGATTAAACAAATATTTTTGTGTTATTTTTCTCAAATTTCGCGTTAAATACTCATCAAATATCAAATAAAAGAATTCAAAATTTTGAGTCAAATTTTTCTTTTTTTGAAATTTAAAAAAAAAATTTTCTCGACATTTGAAATATTCAATGTAAAACTGTAAAAAAGAGGCCGCAAAAATTTTTTTAAAAATTTTATTTTTTTTTCAAAATTGAATTGTGATGTAAAAAAAAATTTCATCTCAGGATTTAAAAATTATAATCTTCACACTTCCAGATACTTCTTTTTTTTTCTCGATTCGATCTTTATCCACAAAATTACAGCATTTTAAAAATCACTAAAAAAACTTTCAAATTTTTCTGCTTCTTTAATTTTTTGTAGTGAGAGTACAATTAGTGTTTCAAACAAAATTACTGGTCACGTGACTTGTAATCATTTATGAAGGCTCTGTAGATTCATTAGTTTTTATACCTGTTAAGAATCTAGGTCTAATTATAATTATATATTATATATTATTTATCCATTAATTAATTAATTAATGGGTAAATAATAAAGTTCATTTATCACAATTTTGGGCACTGGCAATGATTAATATTGTGGAAATGAGTAATAAGCATATCCTACTGTATTTTTTTTGACGATTATAATTTGTTAGTAATTCACTGATTTATCCCCATCAGGCATTTGAATGCATCCTAGATTTTCAGACCGAAACTTGATATATTTAAAACTTTAAGTCTGTATAAGAGCGTTATTCTGCATTATAAATTGATCAAAATTGAGATATTGGCGTTTTATGTAATGCTCATTAATGCTGCATAGCCAGAATTTAAGAAAAATCACATCCATCAGAAAAAAATCACGTCAGGGTGTGGATTATATCAGATTATACATCTAGAAGATTGTTTATAAAAAAAATCTTACAGATCGTGTCCAAAAAAAAATGAGTTGGATATCTGCTAAATTTAAAAAATGTTTTTTTTAAAAATTCTGTTAAATGAACTTATTGAATAAGTACCAGTAATGTACCTGTGCAGCAGTTTGGAGTCTTGTCTGGTAGGGTTATATATCATTTGCATACCTAGATCTGTGGTATCGAAAGCATTGTTTGAATTTATTTGAATAAGCTTAATATTTTTAGAATAGAATAAAAAATTGCAAAAAAAGTTAATACTCTATTTCTGTACTTTTTGTGCCGTAATGTCTTCGGAAATATTTTGTTTCACTTCGATGCGGTGCACTAGAATTTTGAGAAGTGAATCACCGCTTTTTGTGGAAGGTAACAGTGCACTTGAAAATGTCGTGTTTATTTACAGAACCACGTTTAAAGGCTGTTAAATCGTGTAAACACGAGTGCTTCAAAACCGTAATGAGCCCTTTCCGTGCTGACCGAAGAAAAAAATACATTTTAGGAAGCTATTACTGGGGCAACGACCTCTCCCGAGGCTTGATAACAACGCCGCAGCTAAATATATCTGTTTGCATATGAGCTGGTACAGTAGCCGTAAAATATTATTTATAATGAACTGTTGATAAGGGATTAAACAAATTAATATACTTTTTATATTTTTTAGTAAACAATGTGGTTCTGGAACTGCTTATCTTAAAAAGGTGATTTGTTTACGTGGATGTAACACATATACACAAATGCAAATGTAAAGACTTTCCCTACATTAGTTGCAGTTGGTCCGGAGAAAGAGTAATAACTTTATTGTTGTATCAGTTGAAATGTGTAGAAAAGTAGGAAAATTCACTTTAAATTTAATTTTCTGAGAAAAATTGCTAATACCTAGCTAAACAGAAATGGAATGGGATACGACGAAAGGAAATTAATGTTGCTGTTATTTTTAAAACGATGGACCAAATGTTTGTAAACTGGAACGCCTTTATAGCTTCCTCTCTTGAACATTCCCACGTGATTGGTAGATTTTCTGCAAAATCCCTAAAATGATAATCCATTTTAATATTTTTTTGGTCAAAGCCTAACTTGACTTGGATTTACATATATCCTACGTACAATGTTAAAAATATGAACTAAAGTTAAATATATAAATAAACTCAATATGGAAAATGTACTTGCAAATATGGTTCAATATATAAATAAAGTAACAGAGGCTCAATAGTTACACAAGGCTAGTTTTTGATATAGTTTTTTCCAATGTCTGCAAGTTTAAACTATGCTGCACCTATTTGTTTCAACATTGAAAGTTAATAAAATAATTTCTATTGTCAAAGTTCATCATTTCGGTATCAGTCTACCGAACTGAGTCACGTTTGCTACGGATTTCTCTCTTCAAATTAAATGAGGCATATGCTCCATCTGTTTTAGAAAGGCTTGTACTTACGGCAACCAATCTGGGCACAATAATTTTGCGCATAGAGGAAATAAAGACCAAATGTACAGGGTGAGTCCAATTCGAGGGTACCAGAAACTACTGAAAATAGAAAAAACTCGATGCGTTTTCGAATTCGATTTTCCTTACTGCCGACTCGGAACTAAAAGCGATGTTAATTTTTGTGACATTCTCTGCTAATTTCTGCTGCTAAATAGGTTAGAAACAAACAGTGTTATATATGAACTTTTCCTTATGGTATCGTTGGAAAGATCTAATTGTTATAGAGCTATTTTCGGGGCAAGTAAATGAATGTCAATCAAAGCGTACAGTGGTATGGACTGGGTGTTTACAAATCGCGTCTCACATATTATACATCCCAGTACATTCTAAAAGAAATCTTCGTACATTACCAAGAAATCCTATTACATTCTCATAGTGTGCGCACTATAAATCTCCACGTGTTTTTGGAACAATGTTGTCAACACTGACAAAATAAAATTCCCACGGTTAATGATGAAATTTCCATTTCGATGACAAATTTTCCTATTAATTTAAAAATAAGGAATTTTGGAGGTATAGTTGTTATGATCTCAATTGGAACCGCATAAAAACATTTAACTCATAAATTCTACAGACGCCCAGACAAATTTTGCCCTGTCCATTCTATATTTTCAGCTATATTCCTATTCCTATTTAGTTGACGATATACACAAATTTTTTTTAATATAATCTTCCCGAAGTGCAAATATACGTCGTGATTCCATAAATACCATACGATTGTCAAGTTTTTTATGTTTAAAATTGCATTGTAATAAAGCATGTCGTAAAATATCTAAAGATTTATAATTATAATCCGGATAATCGCTTAATTTATCTCGAATCATGTTTAAAGTAGGAACTTTATTTTCTTTATACATATTATAAATTGTGCGCCGCATTACATCTGGTAAAATCGCCAATATTCTATAATTTTGTATTTTTGCGTTTCCTCTTTGTACCGTGATCAATTTTTCTTTAATTACGGGATAAATTGTCGTTTTTGAAATTAGGTAATTCGTTAATCCGTTTCCTAACTTTTTTATCACATCGTTCACTATTTTCAATTTTCAAACATTCATATATATTTAATATAATACGTTGACTTTTTACGTGTAAATCTTTGTTTTTAAACTCTGAATTTGTTTCGATACTTTCGACAAAAACCGGTTCCACTATTTGGAGATTTTGCCGAGTTATTTCGTTATCCTCCGCTCCAGAGAGCCACGCTAAATTACTAGATAATTGCATATAACATTTATTTTAATAACTATTACCCTTTACTGGTTACGATATGAACAAATAATGATATCAATTAATAAATAATAATACGTATTATACCAACAACATACCCCGCCAAGCAATGCTCTGCACTGCACTGGCAAAGCGGCAAAGCTAAGTGAACCCGTGTACCATACAAAAAAATTATTTACGACCTAGTGGATCAATACAGGTTTGCTTTGATGACCAGCGCGCCGCCGTCAATTCTACATCAGGCGGACTAGTTTACCAATACCGGACTCGCCGAATTGCTGTTCGAGTACAAATTACGAGACACATCATGGTCAAATCATATAAAGAAATTTCAGGAGAAATGCATACGGTCCTGTGCTTTAAGATTTACAGGTTCCAATTGATATCGTAACAACTATACTACATTATATTTACTAAAATGAAATGCATTTATGCGATATACATGTATTTCTCGTGTATGTAAAGGGATGTAAAAAATACTTTGCATACAATAAAATTCCCACAGTTAATGTTGACATTTTGCTTTCTATTACAAATTTTTCCATTAATTTAAAAATAAGGAATTTTGGAAGTGTTACATTATAAACGAACTTCATTTGCGCGATATACTCGTACTCGTATAGTTTTCCTGGTATATGCAAAGGGATGTAAAAAATACTTTGTATAAAATAAAAACTTATTATGACTTTTGCAAAATTACAATAAACATAAAACCATTTTTTAAATGCTAAAAGATCAAGTGTATTTTTCGTTTACATCATACTGGCTGAAGGTTTGAGGACCTTAGTTAATAAAATCGGTCACTTAAATACAGAGTAATTCACAATTTATCCAAAAAAATTTGGCAATAGATGCGTCATGAAAAATGGAATGAATATCGTAAAAAAAAATTGTAAAATGGTAGAAAAAAATTATTGAAGTTGTAGTATTTTCAACCTTTACATCGCCGGGCTACTGTTGTCTCTAGCGTCATCGGAATGCATTCTATCGGCATTGTGTGCAGTGCGCAGTGCGCTCTTTCTCTTCTCCACGTAGCCCCAGGCGATTCCGAATACTGAAATCCAATTACTAACGTGTTTGCGATAGTGTTTACATTAGTTTTTCAAGTGTTAAAAATGGCTTACGGGTAGGTATAGCAACTCGGAGTTGATGGATATTGTTTTAATTTATTGGTCATAAGACAACATTTGTGTTATGGTGGAGTACCAAAACGGAAACAACTACACTATGTAGGTAATCTAAACTAATTTCGACTGTAACTTGTGCAAAACCATACTTATCGTATCAACTTCGACGTCACCTATTACGTGGGTGCTGTATAATAATGAAAACGTAATATTGACAGTTGGTAGAAGGAAGCGCAAAAACAAACGCTTAGGTGGGAAATTCTGGAAGGAAGCCTAGATAAGTGAAGTGAGAACAGTGTGGAGATGGGAGCAAGACGATCGGCGGGCAGTGTGGCAAAATAGTGAAAAATTAAAGTGTTTAACCCGTATTAATTAGCAGGTAATATTCTCTAAGTATTTTGTTGTTAATTGTTCTATGTAACCTTATGATTGTAATGATTATAGATGTTTACTGATAACAATTCTTCTCTGTACGTTTAGCTTCCATTGCTTTATGCTCAAGGGCATATATTTTTCTAAGGTAAAATTGTTACAATTATTATTAACGATTGCTCATTATTTATTACATGTTAAAATATATATTTATTGTTGTGACTGCCCAGATATTGCAATGACAACTCCTTAGTTTCACATTTAACTTGTTTTATCATGATTACGTTATTCGAAAAACAAATAATAAAGCATTTCTTGTGCTCACTTTATGTCATACGCCTTGTTGAATTTACTAACATTTTCGCCCGTGAGGAATGATCTGTAAAAAGAATAATTAAATACAGAAAAAAGAATTGCTAAAACAGATCTTCCGAAATCTCAACTCATAGCTGGATTGCCTCCCGTATGGGACTCCAGTACCTTCCGGCCTTGCCGGCTAACTGACACCAAACCTCTTCAGTTTTACTTGGAAGTGTGTATGTCTAATTCGAGTGAGGTGACATTTAGTGAGACATTAAATAAGTCAGGTCTTATTTATCATTAGCAAAGGATCTTAATGTATGCCTTTTGTTATCGGTTGTTTTGTATTTATATTTGGGTAGTTAGAGCAACGATCGTGGGTTTCTCTGCTATGCTCTTTCCCCGCAGAAGCTCTAGGTGAGCCTGGCACTCTAATTTTATGTTAAATGGTTGTGAATGTTTTTGTTGTTCTTTCTAATTGTCATATGTTTAATTTGAGGACTGTTGTACGTAAATAATAAAGTTAGGTGTATTTACTCTGCTTTTGTTTTATAAAATTAAACCATACTTCCCTCTTTAAAGTTAGTAGCCAGCGCATTTCCGTTAATTAGAAATAGTTGTATACAACGTAGGTATTCCTTATGACGATCACATATTTTTGGCCACAACTACGTATATTTTTTTTCGATCGAACCCGGGGTTGTTATACTACAAACTGTAGTGTCACTGAGCTGAATCGCCAGTACTTTATAAAATTGCCACGTATATCTTTCCATTTTTGCATATTTGTTGACATCAGGATTAATTCAGAACTCAAGAGTCACTTTTTCCGCTATCAGTTCCCTCATGGACGCAGAGTTAAATTTCCTATAAAAATGCTTTAACTATCACTAGATTCCGATTTTCTGTTTTAAAATAAAGTTTCCTATGAAAAGGGACATTTCCAACGACTTCGCAGCATTAACTGGAAAATATATTATTTAACTATTATAAAATAGGTTTTTATATGCAGTTCGGCCCTGATTCAAGTTTTTCTACCGGCCCTACTCTGAACCCATATCTAACTAATCTTCATACGCGACTCGGGGTCCCGCCGCATCCGTCCCTTGGCTCATCACGGCGAAGTGTTTCAATTAAAAATTAGCGGTCGTAGGTCAGTACCCAGTGACGAAACCGAAATCGCGCGGGGCCCACATCTGCCCTGCCGCCGACCATAACCATAACCAAGCGGGAGACGGTGCCGGCGGCGTAGATGTGTGGCAAGATGGCGCCCGGCGCGCGGCGACCGCCGGACGGCTTACTGACTGAGTAAGAAGTGGGCCGGGGTCGACGACCCCGCGCGAAAGTTGCCGCGGATCCCCTGATCCCCATCCCGTGAGGTTCGTACTGGCCTCTTCGGTTCAAGTGTATACGGCGCAGGAATCTTCTCGTTGCGTAATCGCCAGCTCCGAGTGTTTTGTATTAATTCGTATTTTCTATAAGGTGACGTTGAAACAAGACGAGCGTCTTTAAAATAAAAACATATAAGTATTTTGTTATTAGCTCACGCATTCTTTACTCATACAGACGTATCATTTTTAGTTTTTATTTTGGATAATTATTTATTATAGGCCAGGAAAATAAGCTGGGAAATGACCATCTCGCGACTTTTTGTTCCGTCAAGCTGAATTTATCACTATAGATGGTAAATATTATGCCACAGTCACTCACGTCTCCAAGCCTGCCTTAGGTCACCCATCCAAATTCCAGCCTGCGTCCATGATGCTTACCTCGTCAAATCGAAATCCACCGGCCAAGACACCCGGCTAGGCGGTCCCTCAGTTAATTGTATAATGTTTACGTAAATTCACGTTTTTCACTTATAACTTTTTTCCGTTCATTTCCACGAGAAAACAGTAAAGTACTTTTTTTTTGTCTTAAAGTCCTACAAAACTAGCCCACGAGGTCAAAAAATATTGATTAGATCAAAAGTTATAAACAGAAGAAGTTTATTTATGACTTTTGAATTAAACATTTATAAACTACGGTATTATTACCAGAACGTTTTGGCATCGCATCCTCTCATTCCTTATCACTGTCTTATAATTCGCACGAAATCTGGAATCGGGAAGTTGAATAGTTTATAATTTATGGCCTTATAAACAAATCTAATTATTATTAGTCTGGACGATCCCGAGGATCTTCCACAATGGCACTAATTTTTGTCATGGTAGATTTCATAATAATACATTGAAATCTATAATTTTTTTTTAATTTCAAATTTGCAACCTGGAATTTTTTTTATTTTTTAGCCTTAGTTGCAAAATGAAATATACGACGCACGAGCGTGATGTAGTTATATATTATTACATATTCGGAATGCTTATGAAAAGAGCTTTAAGTTAAAAAAAATCGTCAAGATTCGTTGAAAAGCAACGGAGTTACAGACTGTCAAATTTGACGGCCTATTGTTAAACAAATTAGGTTGGTAGTGGCAAAAAATACTGTCGTAACCGGCAACCCGAGTACTTTCCAGATAAAAATATTTTATTTGTGGAAGTATGTGAAGTGGATAAGAAATATTGTCAAAAGTCAGTGGGTCGCTTGATTTTAGGCGAGCCGTGGCGCGGCAGAAGGATGGGGGAAGGGAACAACAGCGAGTCCGAAGAAAATGACGATAATATTCGTAGTCCTGCCGTTAAATAAGCGAAATTCGCTTGAAAATAATATATTTGACAGTCTGTAACTCCGTTGTTTTTCAACGAATCTTGACTATTTTTTTTTAACTTAAAGCTCTTTCCGAATATTTAATAATATATAACTATATCACGCTTGTGCGTCGTATATTTCATTTTGCAACTAAGGCTAAAAAATAAAAAAAATTCCAGGTTGCAAATTTGAAATTAAAAAAATGATAGATTTCAATGTATTATTATGAAATCTACCATGAAAAAAATTAGTGCGATTGTGGAAGATCCTCGAAATCGTCCACACTAATAATTAGTTAATTTGTTTATAAGGTCATAACTTGTAAACTATTCAACTTAACCGATTCCAGATTCCGTGTGAGTTATTAGACAGTGATAAGGAATGAGAGGATGCGATGCCAAAACGTTCTGGTAATAATAACGCAGTTAATAAATGTTTAGTTCAAAAACCATAAATAAACTTCTTCTGTTTATAACTTTTGATCTAATCAATATTTTTTGACACTCGAGGCTAGTTTTGTAGGTCTTTTGAGGTCGAAATAAAAGTACTTTACTGTTTTCTCGTGGAAATTAACGGAAAAAAGTTAAGGGAAAATAAAATATTGTCAAGTGTATGTAATGGTTTTAATGGAATTATTGATACTTACATAAAAACTTGTCATTTTAAATATTCGATGGTAATTTCCGAATACGACCGGTCACTTTTGTTTACAAACTTTGGTCATTTTGGTCGTTGAATATAATTTGCTGTCATGACTATTTGCAATATAAGAACAATTAAAAAGTATCATGGTTTAGACCTCGTCTTAGACACACAAACGAATTAAGTAACTTATCTACAATCGTATCGAAGCGATAGTTTTTTTTACACAATTTCCAATGTACAAAAATTGACTTATAAGAGACCAAGCAGTAAATTTTTTGTCATTGTTAATTGTAAACCAACCATTAATACTTATGACGCCAAGATTTAGGGAATGTTCGTTACCAAGACAAGCCCTGCAATGTCACGTGACTTGTAAACATTTATGAAGACTGTACTTTACAATTAACACAACTTTCGAAAAGAATTATAAATAACTATAACTCTGCGAACTAAGAAACACTATCAACAGCAGCAACAGCATTCTTTAAGATATTAGGTAGCTCTCTTCACAAATTCTGATTTGATATCACAATTTTGTTTTGAATGTATTCTTCTACGTAATATTTTGCCACCATCGATGGCTTCCAGCCACTATGTCACTTCATATTAATATTCTTCGCATCTTTCTGTAAATCATTCGTGTGTCAATATTATTTTTGTGACTTTTCAGTTACTAAAATCGACGTTGCCGCATGTACGATCTCTAAAACTTGTGAAAATGTGGTTTTAAACTTATCTGCTCACTATATTCCATATCAAACATTTTAACTCGATATATTAATTCATGCTTTTGAGTACAAACATGATGATTTCAATTACATCAGTTTATTTACAATATCGTTTCCTTAGTGCAACCTACTAATTATTGCTTAACAGTATATTACATAAAAGACTTCTAAGAAGCATATTAATAATTCCACGAGTGTGTAATTGCTTTACAACTCGAGTTATGTACTATATTTTTTCTACAACCACATTTGTTAGGAAGCTCAATTGAAATGGACAGATTACATATAATTGACGAATTATAGCGATAAATACAAGTAGAAAGATAACAGCCGACATAGATAAACTACAAGAATTGTGAGATTTGTTTACAAAAAGGTCATGTGCGTGCGAATCCGTATACTTTGATTGTAAATTGTGAGATATTCTCAGTCATTTAGTCATGACACTCTAATAATATTAACGATCATAAGATTCATAAAGTATCGATATATTTCTGCAAATATTTAAGAATTATTTTATTTATATACTTTTCAAAATATAAAATGTATCTGTTTTTTGGAAAAAAAATCGCTAATACTAATTAGCTGTTTTGACGTCAAAAAAACGCGTCCTAGTAGGTCGTGTATTGCATTAATAAAAACAGCAGTATCAGTTTTTTTTTGCCCAACATTCTAAAAAACAAAAAAATTTAAATCGGCCAAAAAATAAAGAAGTTACAGGCTTCTATCACATTTAAGCGCGACACCCTGTATACCTTCTGAACATAATAAATTTGGTTTATTCTAGTGTGATCAATTTAATAACAAAACAGATTTGTTTTTCGCATTTCTGAAACGAATATTGCCAGTACAAAATTGTTCTTTATATCTTGTTTGCCGTACAACAAAACTGACGAAGATTTTACGACATTATTTTCATTTCCACGCGATGTTTAGTTTTTGCGAAATAGCCAACGCATTTATGTATATTTGCCTTCGAGTTTCCAACATAAAAATATTGACCTACTCCCAACATATTTAGAAATATCACTGTGGAAATGATGACGTATTTATCGATGCAAGTTCCTGAAAGAAGTTGAGAGAAAAATTTGTTTCTTCAACAAAGTGGCGTCATCCAACAACTAATAAAAATGAAAATCCTTTAGAAGGTACCACCTTTTTACATAACGAAAAATGTTAAAAGCGTTAAAGAAAACATTACAGAAATAAGAACCAACGTACAGCTGTGTATACAGTTGAGTTGGAAAGTTTGTATACGGACATACGTTGGTTGTGCGACAATAAAACACTAACGACGATTACGAACAAAGGATCGCTGCTAGGGCAACGCGATCCGCAGAGGGACAGGAGGTTTGCGATGAGGAGTTAGTATCCGGGTTCGAGTTTGGAAATAAAAGAATGCCGGGTTTTTGTTTCCATTGTGGAAAGGATTTTTAAAGATGGCTGTTCACTGCATGCAGAAGCTGAAGTACCGAAACTAGAAACATAATATTTCACAGGAACAATGGACGCGGGCAATGTTTTTAATACTTTTTTGTAACCAATAGGAAATAATGGAAATGAGGAATTACATCCCTGAGGCAATTGTTTCTTTAATCTGTGTTTTGTTTAATTTTGTCGGGTAACGTTACGTTTCAATAAAATATCTGAACTTTTGAGAATTGCTATAAGAGTAGATTAAATACAGGATTAAATTTTCATAATGTATCCATAAACAGGGTGGTCTTCAGGTGAGTAAACATTTTGTTTATTTTAAGGTGCAATGGAATTCTATTTGCAAAAAAATTTTTTTGGTGATTGCAAAATTGTTTACTAAATAAACATGCTATATAAAACAAGTTCATTCTGCATAAAAAAAATTATCTTAGAAAACATTTCAATATATAAACATATGACACAACATTACCAGATAAATCAATTGGGTAAATAACTATGAAAACAGAACATAATCTATATAATTTGTTTTTTTTTTTTTTTGTTGAGACTGGTTAGTAATAGTGAAAAGTGTTGGAAGATCTAGAATGCTCTGCATAAGGCGGAAGGTTTTATATAAATGTGGGAGTCTCCCACCTAAATCGAGAGGGTTGTCAACTCTACCCTTCGGAAGTTACTGTAGGCCATCCCCTACATTTCAGAAAACGTCAATAATTATTGTATTTCAAATAAATCAGTTTTATATCAGAATTCTTAACTTTATTTTCAGTTTCATCACCTGTAGATCGGAAAGCATTAACTGTATTTGGTAATTCGAATTCAGAATAGTTTTAATTCAGATACTGTAAATTCAACCGAAAAAGATGTAGAAAAACGTCAATTACTGTGTAGAGTATTTGTTTTTCCAGAATATGTCGTATGGTTTTTTAAGACCTTAAACAGGGTGTCCCCAAAAGGTAGTGCGGCTCAAAATAAGACGATTTAGCTAAACTGCCTTAGTTCAAAGTTGCTCCGTTTGAGCGGAATACGGCCCTGAAGTTGCAATTTTGGAATCTTTTTTTTTATAAATTTAAAACGCCTTATGCGATTTTACTAAAATTTGGTAAGCTGACACTGCTCTATAGGACAACAAACCCCATATCAAAATTATGAGTAATATCAATTCATTGGCGTAGAACTTGGGTTTTTTAATAATTACATCTTCCACTATTCTACGCCAATGGGAGAAAAGAATTTTAAGTATACAATTTAGATTAAGTAAATTATTTGCTAAAAAAAGATACTCTTGATAAGACTCGATTACTCTCATGGCTTTTTCGAAATTTGTAATTTTAATCATTGACAGCAATTTTGACACAAAAATTGAATTAGGAAAACATTAATCCGAATAAATAAATATTTCATAGTAGCTGTTCAAAGTAACAACCATTTATACGCATACAAAGATTTACACGACGAAAAAAATTGAAATATACTCTTTGCATAATTTCTTCGTCGCCTCTAAGAGTATTTGTACATCTTGAAGACGTCATAGTTGCTCTTCGTTTTCATATTAACCACGGATTTAAGATGACCCCATGAAAAATAATCCAATGGAATTAAGTCGGGAGAATGTGGTGGCCAATTTACAGGAGCGTCATTACCTCTACCCATCCATTTATTTGGGTACTGTTGATTTAAGTGATTACGAACAAGTAATGAAAAATGTGGTGGAGCCCCATCATGCATAAACCACATAGGTATCTTTCTGTCAGTTGTAGAGGTATATCTTCCAACAATTCTGGCAACGTATCTTGTCGATGTTCTAAATAAATTTCTCCCGTTAATCTCTGTGGTATAATGACAGGACCTACAATAAAATTTCCAACTGCTGCCCACATGTTAATTTTAACTTCGTGTTGAAAATGTCTAACTTTCACTGTGCGCGGATTTTCGTCTGCATAAACGTGTTCATTATAGAAATTAGTTACCCTTCTTCTTGTGAAACATGTTTCATCGGTAAACAAAATACTGTTCCCAAAATGGAAATCCATTTCCCTTTGCCTATTAACAAATCGACAAAAACCTAAGCGCTTTTAAGGATAATGGGGTAAGAGGGCTTGAACTGGGTGCTTATGGTATGGATGTCGCTATTGCTCTCTAAGTACCCTATTAACAATATTTTTAGATACTCCTATTTCTCTACTTAATCGTCTCCTGCTTTGTCCCGGGTCTTCTTCAACATTCTACAGTCGTCTCTGAACCCGAGCCCAGAGATAACACCTATGGCTTTTCTTTGTAGAGAGAAAACTAGTGTACTACCAGGTGCATGACCCCATATTATGATTGCATAAGCTATAATAGATTGTATCAGGGAATGATAAGCTGTTTTTAAAGTAGTTAGGGACACTTTATGTACTAGGCTTCGGAGTAGGTATATATGCTTGGACACTCTATTACAAATGTAGTTAACATGTTGAGTCCAAGACAACCCCGGGTCCAAGTGAACTCCAAGAAATTTGACGCTTACCGGATTATCAGCGTCAGTGATATTTCTTAGACTAAAAATCATTGATTCAGATTTGGAGACATTTACTGTAAGTTTATTACTAGCAAACCAGTCGTTCGCTAAGGATTGAATTTGAGGTATGGTTTCAAGCAACACAGTCAAATCAGAGTCTGAGGTAGACATACTGGTGTCATCAGCAAAGAGTATGCTCATAATTTCGCTGTCAAATATACTGGGAAAATCATTTATGTAAATAAGAAAAAGTTTTATTTAATACTTGAAACTATGACAACCAACAATCAAAATTATTTGTGTAAAGGCAAGTACCGAGAAACCGTATACCGAAAAAAGCAAATACGCAGAAACCATATGGAAAACGTCGAAACGAATAAGCGTGTTTGTTTAAAAGTCTCATTTTTATTTAAAGAATATCAGGAACAATTGTAAATAATTTTTTCCTAATTTAATTTTTGTGTCAACATTGCTACCAATGAATGATGAAAAATTTACAAGTTCCGAATAAATCATAAAGGCCTGCGCATATATACGCGGTAGCGATGGCGGTGGCGGTAGCGGTGGCGGTGGCGTTATTCCAATTTAAATATACCGCTCGTACCGCGACATGTATGTTTTGACCCATTTGTTTCTATGCGTTACATTCAAACGCCACCGCCACCGCTTACCTTACCGCGTATGTATATGCAGGTTTTAAGAGTAATCGAGTCTTATCAAGACTACATTTTGTAGTACATAATTTTCTTAATCTAAATTTTATACTTAAAATTCTTTTCTTCCATTGGCTTAGAATTTTGAACAAAAACTAAAAAATATAAAATCAAAGTTCTGCGCCAATGGATATTTTATTATCCTATAGAAGTAGTATAGATAGCGGGCTCCTGGGACCGCCATCCGGAGCAACAGAAGNTTTGGGTACTGTTGATTTAAGTGATTACGAACAAGTAATGAAAAATGTGGTGGAGCCCCATCATGCATAAACCACATAGGTATCTTTCTGTCAGTTGTAGAGGTATATCTTCCAACAATTCTGGCAACGTATCTTGTCGATGTTCTAAATAAATTTCTCCCGTTAATCTCTGTGGTATAATGACAGGACCTACAATAAAATTTCCAACTGCTGCCCACATGTTAATTTTAACTTCGTGTTGAAAATGTCTAACTTTCACTGTGCGCGGATTTTCGTCTGCATAAACGTGTTCATTATAGAAATTAGTTACCCTTCTTCTTGTGAAACATGTTTCATCGGTAAACAAAATACTGTTCCCAAAATGGAAATCCATTTCCCTTTGCCTATTAACAAATCGACAAAAATCTAAGCGCCTTTCAGGATAATGGGGTAAGAGGTCTTGAACTGGGTGCTTATGGTATGGATGTAGCAATTGTTCTCTAAGTACCCTATTAACATTAGATACACCTGTTTCTATATTTAATCGTCTTCTGCTTAGTCCCGGATCTTCTTCAACACGTTCCAAGATATCTTGTTCAACTTCAGGTACCCTTATTAATGCTGTCTGCCATAATCCGCGGTTTTAGGATGTGCAAAACCGTACTTATCTTATCAACTTCGACGTCACTTGTTACATGAGTGTTGCACAATAATGAAAAAGTAATATTCATTAAAAGGTAAAAGAAAGCACAAAAACTAACGTTTAGGTAGGGAATTCTGGAAGGAAGCCTAGAGAGTTGAAGATAGGCAGTTGAAGTGAGAACAGTGTGCAGATGGGTAATAAGACGATCGGCGGGCAGTGTGTCAAAGTAGTGAAAAATATAAGTGTTTAACCGGTATTAGTTAGCAGGTAATATCCTTTAAGTACTTTGTTGTTAATTGTTCTATGTAATCTTATGATTGTGAAGATTATAGATGTTTCATGATAATAATTCTTTGTATGTTTAGCTTCCATTGCTTTATGCTCAAGGGCATATATTTTTCTAAGGTAAAATTGTTACAATTATTATTAACGATTGCTCATTATTTATTACATGTTAAAATATGTATATTTTGTCTTGACTGCCCAGATATTGCATTAACAACTTCTTTGTTTCACATTTAACTTGTTTTTGTCACGATTACGTTGTTCTTTGATTTCTTGTGCTCACTTTATGTCAAGGCGCATATAAGGGCCTTGTTGAATTCACTAACATTTTCGCCCGTGAGGAACGAATCTGAAAAAAAAGAATAATTGAATACAAAAAAAAGAATTGCTAAAACAGATCTTCCGAAATCTCATCTATAGCTGGATTGCTCCCCGTATGGGACTCCAGTACCTTCCGGCCCTGCCGGCTAACTAACACCAAACCTCTTCAGTTTTACTTGGAAGTGTGAATGTCTAATACGAGTGAGATGACATTTAGTGACAAGTCTTAATTATCATTAGCAAAGGTTCTTAATGTGTGCCTTTGGTTAGCGGTTGTTTTGTATTTATATTTGGATGGTAAGAGCAACGATCGTGGGTTTCTCTGCCATGCTCTTTCCCCACAGGAGCTCTAGGTGAGTCTGGCACTCTCATCTTATGTTAAATGGTTGTTGATGTTTTGGTTGTTCTTTATATTTGTCATAAGTTTAATTTGAAGATTGTTGTATGTAAATAAAGGTTAGGTGTATTTACTCTGCTTTTGTTTTATATAATTAAACCATACATCCCCTCAAAAAAAGTTAGTAGCCAGTGCGTTCCGGTCAATAAAAAAATAAATACACACAACGTAGGGATTCCTTATGACGAACACATATTTTTGGCCACAACTACGTTTATTTTTTTTTTTTTCGAACCTAGGGTTGTTGTACTACAAGGAGCAAGAGACCGGTTTCCCGATGACGTCTCTCCACAGCAGCAAACGTTGAGTGACTTGGTATACGACGATTTGGAAATCTTTCAGAGTACACTCTGACACACTCTCGACCATTTCCTCCACAATATCCAAAAACTAATATATGAAAATTTAATTAAAATTATTAAGTAAATGAGTAACTTTTGAATCTTGGTACTAAGTTACTTTAAATGTGACAACTTTTATTTACTTGAAACTATGACAACCATCAATGAAAATTATTTATATAAAGGCAACTACCTACCTGGAAACCGTATACTGAAAAAAGCCAATACGCAAAAACCATATGGAATACGCCGAAATGAATAAGCTTGTTTGTTAAAAAGTTTCATTTTGATTTAAAGAATATCAGGGACAATAGGGTTGTTGACCAAATTTCAAAAAGTAGATAATATAATTCTACACATACTAATTAGTGTCTATACACAATTAGAGATTGAGAAATGTGTCAGAACAGTTTTAAAATAATTATTTAAAACTGATTTTTTTATAAAGTTTCAAAACGGCTGTGAGGTCATAAGGGGCACCTTGAAGTGAAATTATGTGTAAATGATTGCGTAAAGGAAAAAATTGGAAGAAGACGCTCAGTCAACACTGTCAGTAGTGTCAGTCTGTCAGTGACACTGTCGTATTAAATATTTTCAAGTCTATGGGTTATTTTCCGTAATCTTCAAATTCCTTTATTAAGTAAAATTTTTATTTAGTAGTAATCATTTAATAGCTTCCCTCATAATTAAAGCAGAATGTGTGAATCGGGATTTGTGAAAGCTAAATTGCAAATTTTACTGAAAATTTATATTTTTATGATATATTCCTATTCCTATTTATTTATGGAAATTTATAGTGCAGTTCGGGAGTCTTATGGAGATAATGCAATTGGCTATGTGAAATGTGGAACAAAACACCACTTAAATTTTGTTGAATCCATTACAATCAGGAAATTAATAATAACTATCACAAATACTCTTAATTGATAGACTGCTGTCACTACTGTCACTTTTGTTTAAAAAACAGGAAACAGGCAGCAGGGTTTGATGGACAATTTTGACATATTTTCTTCTTCAAAATTATGCAATAGGATCGCTACTAGCTTCTTGACCAATTGCCCCTTATGACGTCAGACTAGTTTTTAAGTAACGCAAAAATTCATAAATGATTTCTACCACTAATTTGTCATATATCTAAAATTTGACTATACAGGCAGGTTATTTTATATAAAATCTTTGACTCAACAACAATTTGTATATGGTTTGTTTTTATAGCGGACAACCCTATTGTAAATAATTTTTTCCTAATTTAATTTTTGTATCAACATTGCTGCCAATGATTAAAATTTACACATTTCGAATAAATCATAAGAGTAATCGAGTCTTATCAAGACTATTTTTTGTACTTAAATAATTTTCTTAATCTAAATTTTATACTTAAAATTCTTTTCTTCCATTGGCGTAGAAATATGCAAAAAAAACTAAATACGAAAAAACCAAAGTTCTACGCCAATGGATATCGAGTTTATTATCCTATAGAGCGCATAAGGCGTTTTCAATTTATAAAAAAGGATTTCAAAATTGCAACTTCAGGGCCGTATACCGTACAAATGGAGCAACTATGAACTAAGGTAAGTTTAGCTAAATCGGCTTATCCTCAGCTGCACTGTATCTGGTGGCGCGTTGTAAAGACCCTTTATAATAAACTACAAATATACTCTAATACTCTAATGTTAATTCAAATTTGAAAAAAATCAATTTGAAAGCGCCAATTGTATTATTAGTTCAGTCACTGAAGGCTAAATAAGGTAAAAGCTCCCAATTTTTTCGAATAGCATGAATTTTCCTGAAAATTTGCATACAAGCTGATCTGACCCCCCACTTCAAAAGTCACATTGTCGAGATGTGTGCTTTTTTCTATTTGGGGATGAAAACTAGCCTTGTACGAAAAAATGAGAAAATCGCAGATTTACGTATTTTGAAAATTCTATTCATGTTCAAATATATTTCTTTCATGTTTTTTAATATGATTTATGAAATTTAATAGCTTTTTAACCCTTAAAAATCCTTAAAACTACCCTTCCATGGCCAAAAAAATTGAAAAAAGTTTTAAAGTGTTTAAAATATTCTTTTGGTGCATTCACAATGTATTGCATTTCTTTTGTTATTCATTAGAAAGCTTACGACTCATTACAAAGTTGCAACCCTTAAAAACCATCCCTTATAATAAAATANTTTCCCGATGACGTCTCTCCACAGCAGCAAACGTTGAGTGACTTGGTATACGACGATTTGGAAATCTTTCAGAGTACACTCTGACACACTCTCGACCATTTCCTCCACAATATCCAAAAACTAATATATGAAAATTTAATTAAAATTATTAAGTAAATGAGTAACTTTTGAATCTTGGTACTAAGTTACTTTAAATGTGACAACTTTTATTTACTTGAAACTATGACAACCATCAATGAAAATTATTTATATAAAGGCAACTACCTACCTGGAAACCGTATACTGAAAAAAGCCAATACGCAAAAACCATATGGAATACGCCGAAATGAATAAGCTTGTTTGTTAAAAAGTTTCATTTTGATTTAAAGAATATCAGGGACAATAGGGTTGTTGACCAAATTTCAAAAAGTAGATAATATAATTCTACACATACTAATTAGTGTCTATACACAATTAGAGATTGAGAAATGTGTCAGAACAGTTTTAAAATAATTATTTAAAACTGATTTTTTTATAAAGTTTCAAAACGGCTGTGAGGTCATAAGGGGCACCTTGAAGTGAAATTATGTGTAAATGATTGCGTAAAGGAAAAAATTGGAAGAAGACGCTCAGTCAACACTGTCAGTAGTGTCAGTCTGTCAGTGACACTGTCGTATTAAATATTTTCAAGTCTATGGGTTATTTTCCGTAATCTTCAAATTCCTTTATTAAGTAAAATTTTTATTTAGTAGTAATCATTTAATAGCTTCCCTCATAATTAAAGCAGAATGTGTGAATCGGGATTTGTGAAAGCTAAATTGCAAATTTTACTGAAAATTTATATTTTTATGATATATTCCTATTCCTATTTATTTATGGAAATTTATAGTGCAGTTCGGGAGTCTTATGGAGATAATGCAATTGGCTATGTGAAATGTGGAACAAAACACCACTTAAATTTTGTTGAATCCATTACAATCAGGAAATTAATAATAACTATCACAAATACTCTTAATTGATAGACTGCTGTCACTACTGTCACTTTTGTTTAAAAAACAGGAAACAGGCAGCAGGGTTTGATGGACAATTTTGACATATTTTCTTCTTCAAAATTATGCAATAGGATCGCTACTAGCTTCTTGACCAATTGCCCCTTATGACGTCAGACTAGTTTTTAAGTAACGCAAAAATTCATAAATGATTTCTACCACTAATTTGTCATATATCTAAAATTTGACTATACAGGCAGGTTATTTTATATAAAATCTTTGACTCAACAACAATTTGTATATGGTTTGTTTTTATAGCGGACAACCCTATTGTAAATAATTTTTTCCTAATTTAATTTTTGTATCAACATTGCTGCCAATGATTAAAATTTACACATTTCGAATAAATCATAAGAGTAATCGAGTCTTATCAAGACTATTTTTTGTACTTAAATAATTTTCTTAATCTAAATTTTATACTTAAAATTCTTTTCTTCCATTGGCGTAGAAATATGCAAAAAAAACTAAATACGAAAAAACCAAAGTTCTACGCCAATGGATATCGAGTTTATTATCCTATAGAGCGCATAAGGCGTTTTCAATTTATAAAAAAGGATTTCAAAATTGCAACTTCAGGGCCGTATACCGTACAAATGGAGCAACTATGAACTAAGGTAAGTTTAGCTAAATCGGCTTATCCTCAGCTGCACTGTATCTGGTGGCGCGTTGTAAAGACCCTTGATGGACACCTTGTATAATAAATTACAAATAAACTCTAATACTCCAATGTTAATTCAAATTTGAAAAAAATCAATTTGAAAGCGCCAATTGTATTATTAGTTCAGTCACTGAAGGCGAAAAAAAGGAAAAACCCCCAAATTTTTCCAATAACAAGAAATTTCCCGAAAAATTGCAAAAAAACCGAACCGAACCCCCAACTCAAAAAGCAAAATGGCCAAAAGGGGGCCTTTTTCCAATTGGGGAGAAAAACGAGCCAAAAAACAAAAAAACAAAAAAAAGCAGAAAAACGCAGATTGAAAAATCTAGAAAAGTCAAAACATATTCAAATAAGGTTCTTTAATATGATTTAAGAAAACTAATAAAATTTAAACCCTTAAAAACCCTTAAAAATACCCAAAAATACAAAAAAAAAGAAAAAAAAGTTTTAAACTGTTTAAAATATTCTTTTGGTGCATTCACAATGTATTGCATTTCTTTTGTTATTCATTAGAAAGCTTACGACTCATTACAAAGTTGCAACCCTTAAAAACCATCCCTTATAATAAAATAAACAAACAAATATTATTGAAAGCTCGAGATGTTTTAATGGTATGCATATATGTTGAATTATAAACTTTTTATTGGTTTTCAAATGATCTATGATATATTTCAACTTTTCAGCCACCCAATAAACCCTTATGGGAGACCTACCCCTCATAAAAAACCCTATCCCTGATAGAAAAATTTCCTAAAAATTATATTTGAGTATGATGATATACTTAATTATTTTTTTTAATTTTATTGAATTTATTCTTAACATTTGCGTGTGTATGTATATTATTAAAATACTCAAATCAGTTCACAAGTGCTCCAAAATACACAAAGATGATGGTAATTTACCCGTTCCGAAAATTTTACCGAAAAAATAAATTTAAAGTTATAAATTTACTCAAAAAAACATTTTGTAGGGAATTTAAAGCACTTTAAGTTCTGTGATTTGCAGTTTTTTTGAGCCCTTCGTTTTTTAGATTTGTAAGCTAAAAGGGCTCAGGAAAGGCAGTCTTGGAGCTTAGTTTTGAAATTCTAACGGTCATAACTCAGTCAAATTTTGTCTTACGAAAATTATTCTATCATTTTTTATAACTTTGTCAGTTTTTGAAATATTTTGAAAAAAGGCGATTTTTTAGAAAATTGAAAAATTTTATTCAAAATTAAATGAAATATTTTTTAAAATTTAGGCTTCTAAAATCGTTCCCAGAATCTACTGTTAATAAATAAATAAAGTAAATTGCAGAAGGAATATGTTTAACTTTTTTTTCGTGATCATTAATTTTAATACCGATTTTTTTTCTCAAAAATCAAGACAAACATTTTATTTTGATTGTAACTTCATTAGTTTTCATGCTAACGACTTTTACCACCACTCAATTTAAAGGTCTTTTCAAGAACTTTAATAAGTGTTATATAAATATTCCTCGAAAATCGTTTAATTTTTCCGCTACAGGACGTTGAACGTTTCGATTATAGCTATCTTCGAAATTGACTTCAACTTCTGGGAGTCATCGGGTTCTATACCACCTACAAAAATAAAAAAAGCAATCTCTTTGCTATTTAATTACCTTCATTTTTGCTTATGATCATTTTGTTGATAAAACTTGCAGTTTATGAGATATTCGCGAAAAATGGCTCAAAAACTTGCATTTTTGTGGATAAACACGAAGATGTTTAGGCGCAAAAAACTCAAAAAGTATTGACTGCACAAAAAATTCTTATAGAACATTTTTTGCTTAGAATTCGTCCCTCTATTGAATCGTGAGGCTATTTTTAATAAAAAAAGTTCTCACCCCCCAGAAGGGTAAAAGCACACATCGGCACTATGTAACTTTTGTTTCTTGGGCTATTCCCTAGCTACAGTTCAAATTTCACGTCAATCCATTTCATCCGAAAAAGTTGGTATCCAAAATGCTTCTTTGACTGGACTATATTGTTTTATTAATTTGATTAGTTTAATCTATTTTAAAAAACATACATTTTAGAATAGTCAGTTTTCGTTGTATTTAATAATAACGCATGTTCTGACATTAAATTGACCTTTTCTGTAAAAGGTACAGTGTCGGTAGATGAAAATTTTGCATTGGGAACGATAATTCCCAACGTTTCTCTCAGAAACTTTCATTTCGCTCCTAACGCGATTTTTATGTAAGCTCTTTACGATGCATAAAGTTCAACGAAACGTTCTAGCGATATCGTCGAACCATAAATTAAAATAATTACATATTGCAATCCGCGTAAAACGGAAAATAAAAAATTCGAAAAAAAAATACGACGCAGCTTTTTCTGTGCGTCCGTTGACCCCGTTGGAGCAGAAACGGCCTTGAGCACCTAAGTGTGCTCCTTGCTCCTTGTCCCTTTAATGTTTACCTAATGAACCGAGAAACCGTCTAATGAGCCGAACAAACAAATAGGACAATATGCCTCATTCGGCCGGGTTAGTGGCGTTCGTTATTATGCTATAAATTATGGTGCGTGGGTAATGTCGTAACTCCTAACAGTAACTAGAAACGTTCTCGCTTTATGCATGTAATCGGTGAGCTAAACAAACTTGGATAGGTTCGCTTTTTTTAGATTGGGCCGGACGCGGCGGCTTCGTGGAAGCGCTGATTTAAAACGGGGGATTTGTTTATTTATGCATGTAGGTGGAAAAACGCGACAGATACAATGTCTAATAAATGTAATACAAGACAACCTGATATGCGAGTACATCTTAACACGCTTTCAAAGGAGGCTGGAACGCAAACATACTTGGCCGTTAGGTTAGGAAGATTGCGAAAAAGGTCACGTAATGTCTACGGTTATACCGAGAGATTCAAAATGATTGAAGCGTTTGGGGAACGCAGCCTTTTTCTAACACCATCTTTAGCATATAAAAATCTGTAGTATTGACAGATACAGGCACAGGCTGCGATCTCCAAACGCTTCAATCATTCTAGATCTCCCTGTAGAAGTTTAACGGATAACGAAGGATATAAATGAAATTGCTTACATTTTTCCTGCTATCAAAATCAAAAGTACAAGTAACCACCCCTAAAATTAATTACTTCATTGAATAGACCAAACTACACTAAAGTCGAAATAACTGACATGCATTTTCTTCATGGTTTTGCCAATGGTAACTCTTTAGAAGCATATCGAATTTACACTGAAGACGAGTACGTGGAACTCGTACTTTCAAGAAAGGACCTGTTGATTGTGATCACCACCGCGAAGTTAGAACACTGGCCTTGGATGCAGCAGTACTGAATTTGCTTCATGAAGAACCGGACACCAGCACTAGGAAAATTGTTTTGCAGTTGAATATCAATCATTATCACAATAACCACATACAGGCAAAGAAAATCTACATGCTTAAATTCATCATCAACAACAGTTTTCTCTGAATATGTGGACTGGAATTCTTGAGGCCATTCGATTAGCCCAAATTTCTGCGATCTAGATGGAACGGAAATACATGCACTCGCTTTCTCGAAGTAAATACTTCCAGTTTTTAAAAACTTGTTTTGATTTTGGTTCATCAACTCCTGGATTCCTTTTGGAACTTCCTGGTTTGCCTCTACTCAGGATTTTATTGGTACCATTTATTATCTCCATACCGTATGATGCCATGTGAATAGCTTCATATATTAAAAACACTGTTGTTATGACATCGAGGTGACATATCATTTAAATGTTGGACTGGTATAGTTTTTCGTCATGAGGATATGGTCTTATTAACACAAGTAGTCATGAGGAAGGATTCAGCATCCTTTAGGATTAGCGATAAGTTTGTAATTTCCCCCATTCTTTTGACTTTCAGGTTTTATCAAAGCATTCGATTAGTCCCATACCAGCCGAAACCAATGAGGTACACTTTTTCTTAATTCTATATATCAGGAGTCACAGCTAACTCCTTTGTTTGTCACTGAACCGTCTGTATATCAAACTAAATTGTTTTTAACATATAGCTCCTTCCCCCAATAATTCGTGTCTGGTATTAACTTAAAATTATTTTAAAATATGTACTTTGGGTAAACGGCTTGTTGGAATTCCAAATGGAATTGTTTATACCCCCTAATATCTGATGGGTGTCCTTGTTTGTAGTCTATATCATGTAGGATTTCCTTGGAATGAAGATATTAGTGATAGTAGGCGCAGCAAGACCTTTAGAGCTGGTGTTGTTCCCATAGCTTCGTGATACTACATATACCTTTGAAAGACGCCTTGAGCAGACAAAGACAAAGATTTTGGAATGAACCAGAGATATTTTATTTTTTTTGATCAGTGCAAAATTGTGAGTATTGTATTGAAAAATAGGATGACCGTTTAGTAAAGTTACAACCATTTGTATCACTAATGGTATTTATGTTTCATATACATTCATATAAACACTTCCCAGTACACGAATATTGAAATAATGCTATATGTTTGATTTAACCCTTTCAGTCACCACCCTGAAAGACACTTAAAAAAAATAAAATTTCAGGTATAGATTAAAATAATTTTTATATGATTTTTAATGGCTGAAAAATTAACCCCCACTCCATAGTTCTTTGTGAGGGACATTGGGACTAAGTTGAGTGATCACAAATGAAATAAATTCGTGTTCCAAATGTATATTTATCAAAAAACTAATAACACAATGTTAATATTTTTAGGAAGAATTGTGAAACTGAAAAAAACAGTTTTTATCCTTAATACAACATAAATGTACATCACATTTTACGCAAACGACATGAGTCTTCGAGTTACAGCCTTCCATTTTACATCGATTATTAATGGGTTTATCATCATATAGAGGCAAGTGCCCAACCCCATCTACCGTTTACCCTTTATGGGCTTGGTTTCACATATGTTCCTCTTTTTATTTTTGCAGGTTTCACTGTTTTCCGAACTTGGTCTGCCTCTTTTTGAAGCTTTTTGAAAGGGACTATCTGTTCGTCTACGCAGATATTGGTTTCCAAGGGCAATTCCAAGCATCGAGCTTTTATGGCATCGTAGAGAGGTCTTACTTTCCATAGCCTGTCCTCGTTGTCTTCTGCTCTCTGGGTCACATCTACTAAATGAACAACCTGACGAAGTTTGAAGAATCTATTTACGGACATATTCTCTTTGACGATTGATACACCAATATTAGAACTCCAATAGAGACGACATCTGGGAAAATTTAGATTGCCCATAATAATATGAATACCAATGAACCGTTTTATTTCATTCATACTTGTTGGAGGACATTTTATATGGTTTTGGACTATATACAAATTGGTCCTTTCAGTCATTTGCTGTAATATTTCGTTAGGTATATATTTTAGGAAGTAATCAATCGGTGCAGGAAGGTCTAGTCTAGGTTGATATATTTCCTTATGCCACTGAACTGGGATTGTTTCAAATTTAGCACCGTTTATCCATTTGATGTCGGTTTTTTTTGTCAAATCATATTTTTCAAAGATATCTATGATGTTTTCAGTTTGAGAACTTCTACCATCAGCAGGAGTTTCGTAATTATCTTCTTTATCAGAAAAACTCGAACATTCATGTCATGAGGATGGTGTAAAACATTGTTGTTTGCCTCTGGAAATTGCTGCCTTATAACTGGTACATTTTCTTTCGAATCGTCGAGCTCATCCCATACATCGTCTTCATCCGACAAAACTGGAATATCGGAAAGATCATCGCGCTCCAATAACGCCAAAAGTTCTTCATCCGACAGACCACGTGGCATATTTTACCTCTAAAATACAAAAAAATCATATTCACGTATATGTAGAATTTCACATAGTCGCTTTGTATTCGTAGCGGGACAAGTCAATATGGGTACCAGCAATCATATAGTCACAATGTAGTCGGTGCGGTACATGCATTTTGACAAAATTCTTTTGATACATATTACATCTTGCACCACCATAATAAAAAAATACGAAATTAGTACCTTACTTACCTTGCTTGCCCTGAATTTGAATATTCAAACAATAAAAAACAGCCGAAACTTGCAAAAATCAAACATTGTGTATTACACCTGTTTCACAATGAACATACAGACTTTTGTGGTTAGTTCTCAAGACTGCTCGTAGATGGCACAATCTTTGTTAATAGACTATTATTGAATTTTGGGAGTCCCTCAACTGGTACAGACGTATTAAATGGTAAGAAATATCAAAGTGGTGCCACAAGGACTGTAGAAAAATATGTCTTCCATAAGGGACATTTTGACTGAAAGGGTTAAAGCTACGCATAAAATAAACAATATCCATTTCTATAAACGGAAGTTATCCTGCTTTGTACTTGATTTAAAAAGAAACGTAGACCCTGCGAGAAGGACCTTCAACTTTTTATTTTCACGAAGTTCGACTATTTTTTGCCATCGCCAGATATATTTTCGCATTGAGATTTAACTCGTTTGTATTTAAGACCGATTCCTTACATACTTCCTGCATGAAACAATTGCAAGTCGAAAGCTTTTTACCTCAAAATTCCTTATAAAATTTATGGCGGTAATTTTAACATATATGCTAGTGAGGAATTTCAATAATTCACTGTTGAAATCTGACCTCAATGACGCGAAAGAAGCAGGTGTTTGAACTTTTGAAATGCGTAATAATGTTGTTTTTTTTTGGTCGCTTGTAGGAAAGATATTACTTCTGCATCGCGAACCAAGGCTGCATTATGAATAGTACTTAAAACAATGTAAAATCATATTGGTTGGGTTGTTGTATTGCAGTCATTCATTTACAAATTTTTCAGCTTTAAATTTTCACGTTTCCCGATGATGTTTATTTAGATAGCGAATTCAGACTGATTTCAACATTTTTATATAAATACCTACTTTCGTAATTTTAACGAAGGGTCGTCGACGAATTGATAAAAATAACAAACAAATCGATTTTATTACTGGAACTTCCGCGTTGTTGTAAGAAAACATCATTTATCGGTTATGTGTTTTATTGGAACATCGAGCAATAAACCACAATTAATTATATCAGAGGGAAATGGTGTTGTTGTTCTGGAACTGTTATTTATTTTTTTATCGCCTCATACAAAGTAGTACACTTAGGATTGAGTTTCTTACGGAAATATTACCACCGTCTCACAATATTAAAGACGCACTTTATACTTTACATAGTTTGAAATGTTCTGCGCCCAAATTTCTTATTATTCGTTATTTGGGTTTACATCACTTATTATTCAGTCCCATTATTTTTTTGATAAATGTATTAATTAATGATTTCTGTTTGTTACAGGTAAGAAAATTCCAGAGAAAAAATGTTTCATAATGCACGTGAGTTTTAGTCATTTAACATTTTAGTTTTACAAAAGACGATCAAAAGGAACTAAAGTGCTTCTTTTGTACACCTGAGACATTTAAAAGCACTTTAGTCTCATCATTATTCCTGCATTTTACTACTCAATTTTACCAAATACAAGATGAATATATTAAACGTAAAGGAGCTAAAGTGCCTTTTCTAATCATCTGAAACATTAGAACGAACTTTAGCTTCTTATATCCATTATACTTTGTTATTAATTTCATAGAAAAAAATAGATAGATTTTCTGTTTAGACCCCGATTAAATTAAAACTAACCCATGGTGATGAATGGAAGAATATCTGACAGAGAAATAAACTGTATCAATCCTAGTATGTAAAATAGCCCAGAAAGATTGACACTTTAGTCTGAGAGCTAAAGTGTCATAAGGATCAACTGTCTCCTGGCGTACGTCCCATTAATAGTGCCCTTCGGATTAAAAATGCAGTCTAGTCCCTTGAAGATTAACGTGCACTTTAGTCTCCAGAACTAAAGTGACTTTCAATTTAATAATTCGCTTAGATTGAAAGTACTACTCTAATATATTTAGTTTTCCCATTATTTCAGGACTAATGCAGAAATAAATGCAAATACTTTTTAAATCTATTTTGTAATATAAATATGTTGAAGTGCATCGTTTCTACAGCTTCATATTTATGTTTCTTTTTTTTTTCGATTGCATGTATGAGCATAGACGCCTGCAGACGTATAGTTCCACTTATCTAAACTACACATTTATTTAAATTTCTAGCGGCTTGTCGACCGAGACGATTCGCCATTTGACGGAGTTGAAACTTTCAATTACACCCATTAGCGTCGCAATCGTCTAATTCTTGAATCGGCCGGCGCGCTGGCATTTCCTCCTAAACGACTCGGGTATTCTTTTGTATGTTTTTTAAGGCCGCAGGGGAATTTCTCTCGGGGCTCTATTGTGGGACGTTGTTTTGGTGCGGATGCGTTGAACTTTCCGAGTCAAGAAACTTTTTATTGGAACGATTGGAATATTGCACATACCGAATTTAAGTAATTGTAGTGCAACGCTCGACTTCTGAACTTTGCTAAATAAAACTTCGTTAAGGCGTATGGCGCAACGGGCGATGTGAAATAATTGCATTTGTAATTATGCAGGAAATATTCATCGGGGACTCGGTTAATGGTTATGTATGTGTCATACAGTACGTCCGACTACTGCTGAATCAGTAGTGTATATTCCGTAGTACATACAAAATACACTTTTATAAGAACGTGCTTTTTAGTTCCGGCAGAAGTAGACCAATGCCAAATTTTTGTTATTATACAGGGTGCGTTCTTTATATTATGGATAAACTATAAGGAGGAGCCAAACAGTAATGGAGATTTCTATCTAAACTTATTTCCAAAACTTCAGCTATCGGAATTACACTCCCTTATAGGATCAGGTTAAAGAAAATACAGTTTTTTAGTCCTTTTCTTACAGTTAGGGAACCATAAAATAATATAATTTTGGATGTTATTTTGTCTTTTGTACGACGATACTTTTAATCGTCAACGATCTTCGAAAGGGGTTGAAAATTACAGCCGATGACGTTTTTTTCATTGTATCTTTTTGAGGAGTTGAAAATTTGGAAAATGGCGGAGTGGAAAGTTCGGTTCACGTAGAAACATTTTTGTCGCTTGATTTTTTTTATTTAATAAAACATGCTTGTATTTAATTTGTTTTTGCTATTTGAACTCCAAATACGTGTATTGTAGGCGGTTAGACTTAATTGCTCAGCTTTTCTCAACTTGTCCTTGAACTGACCTTGAGACCATCCTCAAATAACCTAATACAGACAAATTCGAACTCAGCGACCCCAAAATCATGTATAACATGTGGTTGGACTTGATTGCTCGGCTTTTTCTCAATTTAACCTTGAAATGACCTTAAAATGGTCTGATACAGACTAACTAACCTCCTATTTGGACCCAACGAATCATTATTGTATTAAATTCTAATATTTTTCAGAAATTATTAGGTTCGAAATACCAAAAAAAAAAGGAAAAATAATTTTTATAAGTTCGGTTTTTTTTCATTATTTCATCTTAAATTATAGGAAAGAATAAAAAGCGTCCCAAAAGTAACGCAGCATTTGAATTGTGCGCCATTTTCATTCCGAAGGTTTGGGGGTATTGTGCAGGGTCACATGTTGTAGTAAAAACGTTGCGGTTACAAGTATGGAGAGTGTGTAGCTGAGACTATGCGCAAATTCCGTGGAATTTTTGGTAGAAGGATCGCCCCGAATGAAATAACTGAAAAGATTAGCTGCCAAATTTGAACCAAAAGGTTCGGATACTGACAATAAAAAACAGGCCGATAATGGGCCCAAAATTTTTCGGAATGAAGATGTCGCACAATTCAAATCCTGCATTACTTTTTGGACAGCCTTTACATATTACTTTATCCATTTATGACGAATTAAGTTTTAAAATACATTTAATTTCCTTCTTATTGTTTTTGTTTTTCTGAATAGCTGGAATAATACTACGATATTTTAATGATGGTATTAAAATGCAATATTTTAGTCACCACCTATTACCTATACGCCGATGTAATACTGAACCAAATCAACAAAACATTGTAAATAACTGATGAGTCAATATTTGTCTAGTGTAAAGTCTACTAAACGTGTTTAGGAATACATCCGGAATATTAAAAATTCTGTGATTAACTAAATAAATTTCCTAAAATGGAACCTGTTTTAAATTTAAATTTTATAATTGCTGATACACATCACGATTTCTAGATTTAATTGTTTTTTATTTTCTTTTTATAAATCTGCATTCTTTAATGACGATCTGATGAATGAAATATCAATAACAAATATGATAAAACCATACGCAATATTTGCACAATTTGTGAGTATTTTTTATTGCTTTTAAATATTTGCAAGTATGATTTTATGTCTAGTTGCAAAATATTAACCGTCTTAAATAAACGTTCTGTTGAAGTATTTTCCCTGAACGTTTAAAGTAAAAAAAGGGTATTATGGAGTACCGTCTTGATTCTTTGTCATCATTTTGATGAATGAATAAGTAGTAGTAATTCAAGATTCAGTACAGTATTGGGAGTCATGAAGGCTTGCAGAAAATGTAATAAAATTTCCAGGGTCTTATTTAAAAAAATTAAGTTGATGATGGTCCTGGAGAGACGAAACGTTACATATAAAAATTGATAATGCCTTTCGATAGAGGGCAAAGAGTGGCCATGAGTGTTCTTCTTTTTTCAATATCTTCTCAAACAAGGCTGAAATTAAACAAAAACGGATTTCCAAAATTTCGTTTCTTTTTCAAATATTTCGAAAACTAATCATGTTAGCCTTGATTTTTTAGAGGCATAATGTTGGTCCCTTGATTACGCACCTTTGCCCCCATTTAAGCTACTTCGTACATCTTACCGTTTCCGAGATCCCTGTGTAGTGAGAAGCGAATTTGTAACAGCCTGTATATATATTTTGAATCCAATACAGCAAATAAAATAAAATTGTTTGATGTAGAATAACATAAAATTGTAAAATCAATAATAATTATTAATTTTTATCATTGAGAAAGATAAATTCTAAAACATTCATTGATTAACATAATTTAGTTTTAAATTTTTATTGGTCTACCTACTTGGAATTTACGAAACACTATCTCTTTTCATTTTATTGTTTACAATTATACAATTTATGCATATATTATTTGTATATTCCATGCAAATGTAACGGCAATATAATTTTTCATCATTACTTAACTCCCTTCATAATCTGCAATGAATGCCGTACATGAATGAGTATAGTAAAAGAGATTTTAAATTATTTAAATATATTTTATAGCATTCGATGAATGTTCCATCAAAAATGTACGGAGTATAATTTTTTATTATCATTTGATGGTGTTAATGTTATGGGGTAAATGCCGTACAGGAATATATAATTTCATAATGTAGTGAAAATGCCTTGGAAAATCCTACTAATTATGGAAAACCCTGAAATTAAAAATAGACGGCATTCACAATTTTGTTAATATTAACCCTTGAATAATTTAAAACAGTAATAAAATTGAAAATACATAGTACTATAGTAGCTGTCAAATGGATTTTCCAAACTGCAAAAATGATAACCAATTTTTTTTATTCACGGCCAATTGTTTTTTTCTGGTGCCAATAATTTTGTACGGTACTTTAGGTATAAAGTCGTATAACTCGCTTGAGAAATTTATGCCGTTCAGGAAATAATGATCTTTACCCAAAGAAAAATGGCGTTAACTTCAGAGCACACACAATTATGTAATACATTTTTTTTAGCCAAATATATTGTACGGCACTTATATTTTTCATTATTTTAGAGTATAAGTAAAACTCTGAAATCGGTGCCGTATATTTCTCAATAATTTTTTTGAATGGGGGTTGAAATGAGAAAATTTGCGTCAGGGTAAAAGCTCTTAGAGCCAGTGCATTCGTACGGCATAGTNTTCGTGAAATTAACAATACCCCGAGCATCTTAGAAAATGTCTTTAATTCTTTGAGGAACAGGTGTGAAAAGTGCTTGGAACAAGGAGGGGGACACTTTCAGCAGCTGCTTTAATTTATTGTTATAACAAGGAGGGGGACACTTTCCGCAGCTCCTTTAATTGTTTGTTATTGTTATCACGATTATTCTTTAAAATAAAGTTATATAGTCATGAACGTTATTGAAACTGACAGCTGCTATACAGCTCGTTGAAAAATGAGGTTAAGTTGGTCGCTATAAGCTACTCCCTACGTCCAATGTGTCAGAGCCAACTTCGACCACGTTTTTATTTGAACGCTCGTTACAATTTATGCATATATTATTTTGTATATTCCATGTAAATGTAACGGTTCATAATCTGCAATGAATGCCGTACAGGAATTGTTGATTATTGAGTATAGTAAAATTGAGATTTTAATTTATTTAAATATTTTTTATAGCATTCGATGAATGTTCCATCAAAAATGTACGCCGATATAATTTTTTATTACCATTTGATGGTATTAATGTTATGGGGTAAATGCCGTACAGGAATATATAATTTCATAATGTAGTGAAAATGCCTTGGAAAATCCTACTAATTATGGAAAACCCTGAAATTAAAAATAGACGGCATTCACAATTTTGTTAATATTAACCCTTGAATAATTTAAAACAGTAATAAAATTGAAAATACATAGTACTATAGTAGCTGTCAAATGGATTTTCCAAACTGCAAAAATGATAACCAATTTTTTTTAATCACGGCCAATTGTTTTTTTCTGGTGCCAATAATTTTGTACGGTACTTTAGGTATAAAGTGGTATAACTCGCTTGAGAAATTTATGCCGTTCAGGAAATAATGATTTTTACCCAAAGAAAAATGGCGTTAACTTCAGAGCACACACAATTATGTAATACATTTTTTTTAGCCAAATATATTGTACGGCACTTATATTTTTCATTATTTTAGAGTATAAGTAAAACTCTGAAATCGGTGCCGTATATTTCTCAATAATTTTTTTGAATAGGGGCTGAAATGAGAAAATTTGCGTCAGGGTAAAAGCTCTTAGAGCCAGTGCATTCGTACGGCATAGTAAAATATAACTTTCAAATAAATATCTTTATGTAAAACCAGGCACGCCGTACAGTTTTCTATAATTTTTACATTAGTTAAAATATTTGGAAAATACGAAACGCCGTCAATTTCTATTTAATTAATTTACCCGATCCAAAATTGGAAAGTTTGATTTTCCGCTGACAACCCATATGCCACGGAGAATTGACAGCATAGTGCTCCAATGTTTTCTTTTAGGTTGTAGTATTTAAGTCATAGACTCTTACGGCGCCTAAAATGATTAGGAAAATTTTCCTATCCGGCTCTTAGTTTATAATCGTTATCATAAAATGCCGGATTGAATAACAAGTTTCTGTACTCCGAAAAGAATTATTTGGTTTTCATTTTCAAATAAATTGAATATTTGCATCGAAAATCCTGTGGATGACTGGTGACTAATAAAATAATTAATTATAATAGGTGGGAACTGTTAAGGATGCAAAAAAAAATACTATAAAAAGTCACTACTTTTATGTTCAAAGAAGGCTGAAGTTGTAAGGGCACCTGTAAAAAATATCAGCTCCTGCATTCAGGGAAAAAGTTAATATCATTGCTAATTTTTTCTTATTTCTTGTAAAATATTTATTAAGGAGGTATATCGGGGTCCGAGGGAAGTGAGGATCTCAGGGGGGTGGGTTCCATGCTTTTTTTATGGACTAAAACCCGCTACCAACTTGAAAAAATTAAATTCTAGTGAAATTATTTGCGATAAACATTATCTATATAGCAAAGAAATCTACTCAATATGCACATAACATACATATTTAAAATTAACAACATAAAAATTTTGTATATTTAAGTAGTTTCATATTATATTTAATGAATACATAAATACTATGTAGATGTGGCAACAGCGCTAATAATCGAGTGCAGTTGTACACACTGCGAACCTACAGACCTCGGACATCGGAGATATGCGCGTCAAATTCGGGTAAGAGCGTACGCGTTCAAAAATGTATTGTGTGTAAACTATGTAGAATATAATTATTATATATAGCAAATATATCGTATTATCCTTGCGAAGATTTGTATCCTCTATTTAAAATCCATAAATAATGTGAACTGGTAAAACAACGAGAAAATAATTATGTTAATTTACTTCTAAAGTAGTGAAATGACATCTCTCGTCCAAGTCAAAGAAAATGTTGGATATAATTTTGAAGGTTCTGTGACAGAAATTACATTATTACTCACTGTTCGTGTTTTTCATCTCTATTTTAGTAATGTTACAAAAGTTTTGCAACTATACTTAACTAATTTTTTAGATATAAAGTTTGCTGAGAAACATTTATGTTCATTTGTTATTCTGTACAAATGCTTTTATCTCAAGTATTAATACTAATTATATTAATCAAGCAAAGAAAATTTTATGTAACCCTAAATATTGCTGGGTACGGATTACGATGTTTTTATAAACCATTAAATATATTAAAAGGATTTATCAACTGTATTTTTTATTCCAATAAATATATTACAGCTTCCTAGCCTTTTTTAATTAATTTAGTTTTTTAAAAACATTACAAAAAATTATCTGTTGTGGATAATTTATTGTTGATAACAATGTACATGGGATTTAGGAAAAATGTATATGTTTGAAATCAATTTCGTTTTTATGTATTTCAAATGTATTCCCTCCTTGCTGTCAGCTGATTGCGACGTTGCCACATTAATCCTCAAGTCGGACAGAAATGCAATTATTGGTCTCTGTTTCTAATTAATACAGCTGTACTATGTTCAAAACTTACATTAGTTTTACATCAAAAATAAAATACTGTGTACAAGCTTTGAAAAAGTTTTATTTTACAATTTCTAAATTTTTTTCTCAGTTATGGGCAAAAGAGCCGCACCGTCCATCTTCGCCATATAAACCAATGTTAACATGAACAACTTTCAACAACAATATCTCAAAATCTAGAATCAAAAGAAATTTCAAAAAATATGACACACAGAGGGAGCACTAGGTAAATTCGCTATATAAATTTCAAGTACATCTGTGCATTTTAGTAAATCCGATATACCTCCTTAAAAGAAATAGGTATTTCAGGTTATCTTACTTTTAGTTACTAATACAACAAAATATATTTTATACAAGACTACGTCATTAGTTTGTTCTCAAATGTTGTATTTCAGTGAAGTTTTCAGGTAATAGAGACGTTTATATTTTCATTTACGCGGTATCGAGATCTTGATAAATACCCAGCGACAAAAAATCTGTAACTTTTCGCTACAAACGAGTCTTTTTCGTCGAAATTTATTAGGTCCAATCATGTTAACATAAAAATCTACTGTTCGGCTTTTTTGCCAACATACCTGAATAATTTATTAGAACGCCCATTTTTTATCAGTATATTTTCGGCCGGTCCCGGTGTGCCGTTAGAAACGCGAAATTCCGGCACGAGAAACAATTTTAATACGAAGTTTAGCTTTTTTGTCGAAACGCTGGCATTTAAACACGTATTGGAAACCAACCAAATGACTGCCAACGTGCGAAGGTAAGTGACCTAGGTCTTTTTAAGAGCCGCCGCTGAAAATAGACTTCGCGTTACGCAAAGTTCACACCTTACAATTCGGAATTAAAAGTGAAATTAAAAATTGCGGCGTCGTGTCACGGGTATTGTTCGAATTTTTAAAACTCTATAATCGATAGGCCTACAATACTGTCTATAAATAGCTGATTTCGCAGAATTCTGTTTAAGTTTCTAGGAAATGTCATAGTTCACTTGAGCGTTTTATTAGTCTATGTCGATTGTATCATTAAATACCACGCTGTTTTATAATGGGTGTTGCACTTCCAAATACGGGTATCGAGAATTACTAACAAGATAGGCAGCATGTAACGTGTAACAGAAATTATTTCCGAATGATTTAAGAGGTATAATACAAAATTTAGAATACTTTCTTTGTAATGTCTCACTGGGTGTTTAATAAAAGTTTTAAAACATTTCACGAAGTATAAAAAAAATGACCCATTATTATTTCGGTAGTTATATTTTCTTGCACATTTAAAAGTGGTTTTCGTTTCCTTTTTTCAAACGATAAAATTATACAGGGTCGTATACATGATATACATTCAACCTCCATATCTGTTTTGCCTTTTTATCTAGTAAATATTAAAAACCGAAAAAGTTTTCTTGCGAACTGAAAGCAACACATATATCAAAGAAAGTCGTATTTTAAAGATATAAAACCGAATCTCTGTTTACTTAATTGAACACCCTATAGATTTGTTTTTTTTTTTGGAATCCTCTCCTTTGTTAATTATTACAGTGATACTTATACTGTAATAATTTCTTGAGATATAAATATTTTTCTTATCTTAATTTCTTATTCTGCTTAACTTCTTATTTGTATTTTACTTCCTTCTTTCTTGCCTAGGCGCCAGCTCACATGAGCATATAATCGTACTTTAATTCAAATTTGTGTTCACTATGTTTAAAGAAAGCTTTTGTTTGAAAACAAATTAATTTAAGATATTATCAAATTTTAATCTAACATGAGTAGTCTCACCTCAGTGTAAGGTTCTGAGACGATTAGTAAACTAATATTACTCTGATAATGAATTTAGATATTAAATTTTGAGAAGGCAAAAACAAAAAAAATATATATTTGAATTTTAATTCACTAGTTATTCTATTTCTTATAAAAAATATTTGTAATTTATTTAATGTCTTGAATTCACTATATTTCCAATTAAATAAAATAATGTGAATGGCTAACACTTAATTTTATTTTTTTCATTTACCAACATTATCCAATCTTCGATCAATAAAATTTTCTTAAACTCTACCTACGCCACGTCCTAATTAAATTAAATAACAATATCCAATTATTTCAATATTAAATCTAATACCAGTTAGTTTTATATGAAGGTTTTATACCTTTCGATCACTGTCTAACACTCTTATTTCTTCTCTTATTGGTCCTTTCTCTCCTCTAATCCTTTTCTGAACCGTCTAGCACCACTTCTGTCCTTGTCTTGTCATCTGTCAGTTCCTCTATAACATTTAACTTGTTTCGTTATTGGACTTACATTGACTTCTCTTGGCCTTAATCTTCAATTGATTTAGTTTTTGTGATTATGTTTTCTTCTATTCCTTTTATATATAGTTTTCTTTACTAACTACACTCGTTTTTTATGGTTATTAAATTATCATCCTTTTTTTGAAATTCAAAATACAATTTCTACCACATTTGCTGTCATTCCAATTTTATTACTTTTTTATTGATTACCTCACTCTTTTCTTTTCATATCCCACTAATTTTTATAAATCACTTTCTAATTCTAGTAATCCAAATTTTAATTACCAATCACATTTTTGTTAATTTCGAATATACTTTATTATATTATATTTTTTTTAAATTTTGTTTGTAATTACTTTTTTTTACCAAAATTTTAATTGATCAAGTACTAATTTTATTTATTTTGTCTTTCCTTTCTCAATTTCCACCATTTACTGTACTCCTATTGGTCACACTTATTCAACTTATAATTTTTTTCTTTAAAATCAATTTTACTAATTTTATCTTCAAAAATGTACCTTTCCCCTTGATATTTTAAAAATCTTTGGCTCAACTCATTCTATTACAATACATATACATATCATATACTTGCTTCGACAGTTAACGAAATATTTTGATCAATTTGCTGACCTTCCTCTATGGATAAAGTCAAAATCGCCGTTGAACCAATGCATGTTTATGCTTTTCCGCTATTAGGTTCATTAAACAGATATTTAAATCTTTTATTTAAAAAAAATCCTAAATCCTCTATGGTGGAGGGTGTTTTATAATAATCCCATCGTGATTTCATTTTCGATAATTCTGGATAATGGAGGATTCTAAAAGGTAAACAAACAACAAATTATCTAATAATTTATATGATTTGAGAAAATATTGAACGAAGTTAATACTGTCAATGAGGTGGATAACAGGGATTACAGAAAAAACTTACATCGAGGGTATATAATATACACTTTATCCAGAACAGAAAATGAGAATCATTGGAAAAAAAATTGCATTGACTACTAATAAATAACATTATAATTTTGTTTAAATTTTATTGTTCATCCTCAATCTGTCACGATGACTTAAACATTTTTTAAAAATGTACTGATGCTTTTATGTTTAAACAAAATTATTTTATTTGTTAGTAGTTTATGCAGCAATTTCTGTTCCGATGACTGCAATTTTTATTTTTCCCTATGGATGGCATAAAGCTTAAATTAGTTGAAAAGAAAAGAAAATTGAACTGATTTTTATACTGAATTAAAAAGAACTCATTATATTTATTGCAATGCTAAATTGTCCCAAAAAAGTTTCTTCTAGATCCAGTTCATGCAGGGCACAGAAGATAACATTGAGACAGATGATTATTTAAAAATATCTATTTTGATCAAAAAGACCTTGATAATCAAATATTTAGAAATGATTAGTTTACATTGATGAAATTTAGGCTAATAACTTCCAGTTAAAAGTAAAAAAATTATTATTTTGGGATATAAAATTTATCTAAATTATTTTTGTTGCTAGATAAACATAGTTCTTAAATAATTGTCGTTGACTTAATCTTTAGTGTTTAGAAAAAAGTACACAGAAATAAATACAAATAATAAATAGTAAATAAATAATAAATAAGTAATAAATAATAATAGTAAAAAGTACAAAGTTTAATAGAACTAATTCCGAATATAGAAAATATACAGAATAAGTCGTCTATAATATTTCACAGGTAATATCTCAAGAAGAAAAATTTACATAAACAACATACATATATTGTATATCTGAAATCCATGTTTTTTAGATTTCTCAAACATTCTCAAATGGGCACCTCAATACATGCCCTGTCTTCTATTAATTGGTCATATGCAGTTCTTATGCGACACATTAATTGTTCGTCTGAATTTATTTGGACTTCATACATATTATTTTTATTATACTCCATAAGAAGAAATCCAAGGGGTAAGATCTGGTGCTCTTGCTGTCCATGGAATAGGGCTCTGCCACTCCCGTTAGCGTAGTTGGACACTTAACCAGTTTACAACTACCCAACCAGAATGAGCATGAGCCCCATCTAATTGTAATTACATATTCCTGCTTAAGACTAAATCTTGTTCAAAAAATTAAAGCAAGCCTAATGTTTATATTACAGCATTTCATGGAAACTTGACCCAATATAACGTACCCCAAATTTAATTCAAATAGTTCTATTATTTCAGAATATATTTATAGTAAATGAATTATTTTTTTAACTATTAACATCCTGTATCTCGAAAATGGTTGGGATTTCGAAATAAGTTTATATGACAAAGTACCATTATTTTCTGTTGTAGTATCTGCTCCCGAAGTCTCATAGATTAAAACTGAGACACTCTGTATATTGTGTTATTGCACCATTCTGCTAAAATAGAATGCCTTTCACACCTTCTTAAGATTGAAGACACCGCTGTTTTAGAACGATATTGTATTTTAGTATTTAGTGGTCGTTTCTTTTGGACACATTCAAGGTTTCCCTCTAGTCGACAGTTGCGTGTGGTAACCACAGAAAATAATGCAGTAATAACAGCGGATTACACAAAAGTGCGTATAAAACCGCAACCAAAACACGAAGGGTCAGTGTCCTCTCCTAGAGTGAAATCCAATGTTTCACAAACGTCTTGGCCAGCGCATAATAAAATGATAATTTTCAGTGTATAAACAAATATCTTGAAACTTTCGCGGGGCTAGTGTTATGAAAAACAAACAAAACAGTGTCGAAACCAGAATAGATGCGGCGCGATACCTGCGTTGCCAAGTCGATACGTTGCAGCTGCTTGAAACAATGGTTTTTTTTTTGTAATTCATGGGATGTAATGCGTGGGAATTGGATCAAATTTCGGAGATTGTTGACCCCGCTCGTTTCAGACTTATGGTAATGGCAATATTTTAATTTTAAACTCGTTTTTTTAATTGTTATTGTGCGTTCTTTACGCGGAGATCTGAGATAAAACCATGTAGAGGCTGTCGAGAAGAAAATAAGTTTAGGAACGTCGGAATATTTGAAAAATATGAACAAATAGAAATTGTTTTATATAACTACCGGAGACAGCCACAACACATCCCATATGGTTTACGTACATATTTGGAAATATATTTACCTATTCTTCATTACCATTATAATGATTATATTGAGGAATCTTGTGCTTGAACAAGAAGTTGTTTTATTTTAAATACGTATCAGCGAGCAGATTTTGTTCAACCGTTCAACCTTTGTATACCCGGATATAAATGGAGTAGGTGCCTACCATGACGTTCCTGAGTGGTTGAAAAATCAAAACCCATCCGGGGAAACCCGGCCTGCTAAACCTATTTTTAGGATAAATGCAACAGCCAGCGCCTTGAATTCCTCGTAGCTTGTTTAAATTTTGTAAAACGCCAAATCTTTTTGTTTTACTTATTCTGCACCAACAAGGCCTTGTAATAATTTATGAGTGAGCGACTTAATTTGTACAGGGTGAGTCAACATGAAAGCCACAAACTCTAAGGGTGTATTCTGCACATAAAAATAATATAAGCATTATCCAATGTTTCAAAAATACATATTATATTCTATTATTATTTGTCACATATTTTTTACATCTAGGTCTAGTGTAGCCTTCCTGTATTAATCTCTCTCAAATTACTGCATCTTCAATTAATAACACAGTAACAAAAATAAATAAACAATAATAATGAGAATTAATAAAAAAATGAACCAAACAGATAAATAACATTTGGTTAGTACTCGAGTATTTTTTATAACTTTTTTTTGGTAGACTTTGGTGTTTCTCTTGATTCATCATATGGGGTGTCACGAAGCCAATGGGGGTAGTTTCTTTGGATGAACATAAATCCATTCAAGTCAAGTTACCTTAGAATAATTTTGCTTCATTAAAAGTGTCCCTACTGACCTTCGAAATACAAAGTTTATGTTTTTTTTTAAGATAACTATTCGTTTTGAAGTTTAGAGATATTCTAATCAAGTTGAACTTCCTCCTTTTACTAAATTTGTAACAACAAATATTTAACAATTATTAGATTTGGGCTGCCGTACATGTAAACTCCTAAATATTGTTTTTCTTCTCTGAAACGGTGCTTGTAGTGACCTGCATATTTATATCTGTTGTACGGTAAATAAAGTAAAATTTTTAGAACGTTTTCTCAAAACCTCTATAAAAAAATGGCATTTTGTTTTAAGTTTAAGGATCTTTTAGTTAATCTTATATTGTAAGAAAAATTGGACTTATTTTCACTCAATTTTACGCAATAATGGATCAATATATGTCCACCCGATTGAGAGAAATTTTCCTGTATTAGTATGAGTAGATACAACTAAAATTTTATGAGAAAAACTATCAGTTTCAGTTCAAATATTACCAAAAATGTGTAAAATTATCAAAATTCCCAATATTGACTGAATATATACTCAATAATTTCACTCAATTGATTCACTCAGCCTTCACTCAGACCGATTTATTTACAGTGCAATGACGTCCATGTTTTGAGTAAAAGATACACCTATATTCATCTTCGACTACCCCAAAAACTTTCCTGTGAAATTCCTTTGAAGACCCTTAACTTATTTAAAAAAAGTGTTAATTTTCATATGGGTTAGTAAGTATGGCCTATTCTCTTTTGGACATCCTGTAAATATCTGAGGAAAACTTTATTGCAATTAAAAATTAATTTTAAACTAATGACGAACATGGAAATGCCTAATTTATGATTTTCCTAAATTAAACATTAAACTAACTAAATAAATGTAATTTTTTATATATTTACTTCAACATGGCTCTCAAACAATTTGTTCACTCAAAAAAAAAAACGTTATTTTAAGCACATATAAATCAAACCCAATAATTTTTCCCTACTTTATTTTCTTCAATATTTTACCATTTTCAGCTTCAACACAAAATTTGATATACCTGCTTAAACATTTATCGATTATTTCGATCATTACCTATATTAACACAAAAATATAACAAATTTCTAAAAAACTGTTCTCCTTTTTGTAAATTTTTATCACACCTAAAAAATATACATTTTTTTTGTATTTCAGTCGGCAACTTTATTTTATATATGGTGGCTATTTTCCATTAAATGTAAAGAAGGTAATATATCTGTATTGTATTCTGTGATTGTATGACGGCAACAAAACACGTCAATTATTTTCAGCACTTTTTAGTAAAATATACAGCAGATATGGCGTCAATCTAATGATCGTAATAAATGACATTGTGCTTTTTGCTTTTAATTTACTACAATCAATCGCATTGTTCAGCCAAATCGAATAATGCGATTTTGCTTTTACTCTTTATGACAACTAAATATCCTATCTAAAAATATAAATTACCATCACACATTTCAGTTTGGTGTGAATCAGTGAAACTGAAAGCCGAAAATTTACATATTTCAATGAAATTGAAATAAACATCACACATGAATAGTTAGCAAGTGATAATTCATATAGCAAATACAGAATCTGATAAAATTACTGCCAAATGTTAAAAAGTCACTTTTTTAACCGGGGCACACATTGCATAAGAAAATCTGTTCTATGCTTAAAGTCAAATGATGTCAACTTCTTTATTTCAATTGGTCAAAAAAAATTAATTGTATAACAATAATAATAGTTGAATAATAATATAGACAACTTCTGCATTATTTTACTATTTAATTTTTTCAAATGGTCAAGAAAATGGGCCCAAAGGTTAAAAATTGATTTTTATAATTATATAATTCTTCGTGAAAATGAACTGCCATCAAATCAAAAAATTTGAAACTATTAATTCTTATTATGTTTGGAATCATATTTATTAACTGATCATCATAGTATGTAGAATTATACGAATTGCCATCCAGTCATCATAACATCAGGAGTACCTCAAGGATGACATCTTGACCTCCTGCTGTTTTTCATATGTATAAATAAAATAGAGCACGGCTTATCGGGTGTCAGTGTTTATAGGTTGATATGAATAGTTTTAAACAATTTTGTTATAATAACAATTATTTTTAACATCAACAACATCATATAATAACTTTTATAAGGAATAAATCTCTTATTGCTACTGGATACGGTTTAAACAATACACTTTTAAAAATTACCAACAAAGTCAGGGAGTTCGGAATGACATTTAACAATAAAATACTATTGGATGCTGATATAAAGTCTATTGTGTAAGCTTTGAAAATGTTATTCATTGGTATCCAGTAAAATAAGTTTGCCAGGTCATTGAACCCGACCCGACCCCCAGTATAATATAATAATTACTATTTTGATAATTGGAAACTTTATATATTTTTTTATCTCTTAAAAATAGAAGAATCTTGGTCTCAATTTGTATTGGTAAATTGAATAACCGGCTCACCTTATCTCCTAAACAAAATTTGTTTTGTCAAATGTAGACCTTCTTTATTTCATTTAGGCATACATACCAGTGCTTCTATCAATTCGCAAATTACCAGAATAAATTGTTCTTACGATTCAGTATTTGACGAGTTTGATATATTTTCGGTGTCACTAACGACTTTTAAAAACATGTCAAAATAGTTATAGTTGAAACTTAAAATATTGTGATCTTTATGTTATAAAAGGACGGATACAATAAAAATTAAACAATATAAATATTTAATCTAATAAAATACAGCAATTTTAAAGAAGTTATTGTTTTAGGTATTTTATAAGTACAGGGTGATTCACTATATTTTGACCCCCGCTATAACTTTTTTGTTTTAAGAGGTATAAAAAAAAATGTGAAATACAAAAGTTGAACGCTTTTTTATGAATTTTTCGAAAATGATAGTAGAAAAACAATTGAAGTCCAAACAAAATGGCCGCGGATGTTAACTTTGTTAATTTAAATGGAACACCCTGTATATTTTTACATATTTGGACAGAACGTTCCCTGTCGAGCATAGTCATGAATGAATGAATGAATGAATGAATGTTAGGTCCACCTATAATAATAAACAAGGTAGTATACATTTTGTAATTGTTAGACCTCTTTCAGGCATTTCTGCCTGTTTTTCAATTACGTAACGATTTAGTTGTAATATTTTGACATACCGCACATGGATATGGTCCAAAACGCGAATAGGTATTTTAACTAAATCTCACTAATTAGGCCGTAGGAGGCCTATTTACTCATGGACAATGTTATATGGTAAGTTGATTGACAGTTTGTATTATTATTTAATTAAAATAGGTTACACAGAAGTATTAAATTGAAATATTATTAGGAATTAAAATAGAGAATGGAGAATAACTTACTCTATTTTAATTCCTATAATATTTCAATTTTCTATTTCTGTGTAACCCATTTTAATTAAATAATAATACAAACCGTCAAACAATAACAATGTTGTCATAACATTACCTGTCACTGCCATGGCCTACCATATATTGTCCATGAGTAAATAGAGCTCTCACGGCCTAATTAGTGATATTTAGTTAAAATACCTATTCGCATTTTGGACTATATCAATGTCCGATATGTCAAAATATATTACAACTAAATCTAAGTCCTTACATAATTGGAAAAAAGGCAGAAATGTCTAATAATTACAAAATGTCTTATTTTCTTAATAAAAAACCTTTTCGTTTTTTAATATTATCTCGCTTATTGTTAGAGATGGACCCAACAAATCCTATATGACTATACTCGACAGGGAACGTTCTATCCAAATATGTAAAAATAGATAGGACGTTCCATTTAAATTAACAAAGTTAACATCCGCGGCCATTTTGTGTGGACTTCGTTTGTTCTTCTACTATCATTTTCGAAAAATTCATAAAAAATCGTGCAATTTTAGTATTTTACATTTTTTCATAACTATTAAAACAAAAAAGTTAATGGGGGGGGGTCAAAATATAGCGAATCGCCCTGTACTTTGTATTTTATCTTACGTACTGCTCTTCCTATTTGTAATCTAAATAGATGAATAAATAAAATCATTTATTGAACTTGAACAATTCAAATTTTTTCAAGATGTGGCTTGTTGAATGGTTTGTGTACACACCATGTGCACGAAAAGGTTCTTTCAATCGAGGATAAGAGGCAGGTGAGCATTATAACTCGACGTAGGCCATCGGCTGTTTTTTGCACGCTGGATAATGCCCGGCTCTGAAAGAAGTTTGTCGGCAGTAGCTTTGTAGGTCCGGTAACACTTCACAAATAATGCCGTTGACCCCGCTACTGGGTTAAGCTTAAGGGCACCACAGACACCCAGTTTGTTGTTTCGCAGAAGAACCCAAGGTGTGTTTTACACATTTAGCAATTTAGACAGGACACAATGAAAAAGACACATATCTGTAGGTATAATTTTGAAATAGAAAACGTTCAGACTGAGCAAGTGAATTTTGAAAAAATTGTTAGAGAAGATAACAACTTCTCTTGGCTATACTTACTAACAATTAGCATCCATCAATCTTCCGGTTAAAAAAATCACATTCTTGTAATTTGTTATATCATACTAAAATATAAATTATACTGCAATAAAAACGTACATTTTTGTAGAATAATGCGGAAGTTTCATTCAAAATTATATTTATCCCAATTTTCCATATAATATGGTAAACTAAATTACTAAATTACAAAAATATAGTCGTTTTCCATAAAGCATTTTTTTATTATAGTGTGCCCGCGCATACCACAACTGTGCAGCTAAGTCTGAGCAGTTTGATCGTGTGCCGCGGCCTTTATTATTTAAAGCGGGTCACTACAAGAATTTTGATAACCTGGTGGATCTACGCTAGCGTTGACAACTGACACTGTTACTGCAAATCATTGTTGATAAATTAACAGGCGTCATTATGGACAAAAGCCTAAATGGTTCAGTTGTTGCGTATGTTAATTGCCATTGTGTAAAACTGTCGTACTATTCATACAGCAGTAGTAATTTTTTTTATGCGGCTGATATGGAACTGCATTAATTTTTTATGTTGTAGTTAATGGAAGTAAGTTGTGACCTTTTTGCGCTACTTTTCATTTTAGTTTCATTCATATCGTAACAATGATAACATAAATGTTTTGGTTTTACTTTTAGGTTGCTATAAATGGGAGTTATTCTATGCTATAGGAAGTAAACGTTTTAGTTTTTTGCAATAGCACATAACTCAAAGTTTATTAACGTCATTAATTGTGTGGGGTTTAAAACTGGCATTACACTTACACTATATTATTTTATAAACTTGTCTGATGACTACATACAGGGTGTCCGGAAAGGTCATATCAAAAATGAAGAGGTATACAGGGGAGCTCAAAATAGTAGTACTTCATAAAAAAATTTTTGCAAAAATCTTGGAAATGGAGATGCCTCTCAACAAATATGTATAATTAACAGTTAGATATTTGTCATAAATCATTTTGACACCATTTGTTGATTCAATATCATGGAACATTTTAGCTATGAAGAATTCGCAGATATTCATCTAATGTACGAACTTGCACAATGTAATGCTTCTGAAGCTGTTCGGATTTACGCCAACCGCTTTCCAAATAGAATAGAATTTGCATATTTGAACTGACGACAACCCCCATGCTATTATTCGTACAAAACACTAAGAAAAATTTATCATTAACATATGGAAGCTTATACTTAATTGAAAACTACTTAGTGGGACCACATATCATTGATGACGCTTTAAATGGGGATAAATACCTACATTTACTGCAAGAACACCTTAAACCGTTATTGGAAGATGTCCCTTTAAATATTTGAAATAACATGTGGCTTATGCTCCATGGTGCACCACCTCATTTTAGCAGGGCAGCAAGGGCTTATTTAAATACATTTCCTGATCGATGGATCGAGGTAGTCCTTTTCCGTGGCTGCCTCGGTGTCCCGATCTTAATTCTCTCGATTTTTGTCCTCGGGGCCATCTTAAAAGTCTTGTTTATCAAACTCCTATAAATAGTAGGGAAGAATTATTAAATCGCATAATTACATACGCCGACATCATTAGAAATGATCACCACATGTTATTTTGAGTACAGCAGAGGTGTTTGAGCAAAAAAATGCATTGAAGTTCAAGGTGCACATATGGAACATCTTACTTTCAGTTCTCTTTTTTTTTAACTCTATAGAAACCAAGATTTTTACAAAAATGTTGGTATCACATTTTTGATACAATAAATGTATGTTGCTAATAAATTCGATTTTTTCAAAAAAGGTACAAGATAGCTACTGAAGTACGGTATACCCTTTTTTAACAAAGTGAGAGAGGAATCGAACTATGATAGAAGAATATCAACTTTGACAACACTGTCAAAGATGTAGGTATACATTTAAATGGATCATTTTGTCTGCTCCTGGATATTCAGGCTTATTGAATATAATTTTAAATTTGGAAATGAACATTACCAAGAGTTACTTTAATTGCCTAAATTTCATTGTTATCATGGTAACGACTTATAAGTTATAATTGAATTTATTTTTCAAACTTCTTTCTTTGAAGGCGAATAACTCCACAACGAAGCCCGATAGGAAAAAAATATGAAGTACTACAATTATTTTGAGCTCATCTGTGCACCACCACAATTTTGACATGACCTTTCTGGACATCCGGTATATGCGTTCTTTTTATTATTTTATGAAATAATATATGTTTACATAAATACAATTTATTTATGTCATAATCTGTTGAATTTGTATACTATTGTATTCAGTACTGCAAGTCAAGTTTTATAAAATTACTAAACATTACAAAAATGTTTGTAATGTAAAAAATTTATATACAAAATCTATAAATTTTACACATTTTGTAAATGTTTTTTTAAAACAAATTATAACTTTTAGCAACATAGAAATACTGAATAAATTTCACAAAATTATAGCAAAGTTAAATACATTTTAAATATATTTTTTTGGCAATGTATGATATAAATTATAGTAATTTATACATACATACATACATTATGGTCGATAGTGTACAATTTTAATATATTTTTCTGGAACATTTTTGCTGAGTACCTGTTTTATATATGAGCTTAAGCAAATGCGTGTGTATTTTTTATTTTATTACATTTATTTTTACAGTTATATGAATATTCCTTTGAGCGGTTTTCCATGCATTTTTTAAAATTTTCAATTAGCATCTGTCAATCATTTAACCCACAAAGATGTCCCGTTGGTTCCGCCTATGTCGACTTCCCTCCATTCCCTGCAAGTAAAAAATTGAATATTACAGCAATTAGATATCTTTATCAGCTGTGGGCTGCACATATAATCACTTCAATTTATGTGTGCGTAATTAATGACCAGAATAAGGCGCTATTTTCCCGTTGACATTTGATGGAGTTCTTAACTTTATCGCAAATTAATTGCACACGTACCGGTTGTTTATTGTCGTGTACACAACTATCTATTTGTGTGGTAAGTACCGCGCGACTTGTAAACGGCCCAAACCAGTTCCGTGGCAAGAAATTGTTACCCTAATAAGATAATTAGGTAGTCATTACAATTTATTAAGCTGTTTTCATTTATATGCTATGATTTATATTGGAATTATATCATGATTACCTTTCCAGAATAAATAAGCCTTAGCCTGATACGGCATTATAGGTAGTAGGTATCAATTGAAATGTTGGAATGCCCTTTCTCGGGATTAGAACATTTTGTGGAAATCTCGAAACTAGAGACCAAAATGTGTTGATTAAATCAGACATACCTACTTTAGTCCCGATATTTATAGTTAAAAGGATGTAATTTATGTAAGTTACATTTTTTTCTTTATTGCTAGATTTTGCATAAAATTGGTCCTAATCGACCTATCCACTGGTCTGGGTAAACTCTATTTATGAGATATCTAACCAATAAGCGAAAATGAAGTGGGGATTGGGTAATTGCCCTTTAAAAAATTGTAAATATCTATTTAGTCTAGGTGGTACCTAACTCAGTAGATTCTATGAAATAATGTCCAATTACTTTTATCCATAAATTATTATAAATTTGAAATTGAATTTGATGCCAGATTTGTCGTATGAACCAGAGTTTTCATGCTTCATCCTAAAATAAAATTACGGCAGTAAATGCATTGTTAAACATCTCCCTATAGAGTCCTATATGAAATTCTACTTCTGCAGAGTAATTATCCAGGCTAAAGCCTTGTACTTTTTGCACATGGAGTACATGAAGCAGTTGCTCTTGAAGAATTGTACTATCTGTGCATTTTGAAATATGAAATTCTGCTACATGCCTAAGACTAACAATAGGATCCTCAGCAACAGCACCCAAAATATTTTTCCACCATGTAGACCCATTCCTGGCCAAAAATTACATTAAATAAAGTTAATGTTAAATGTAATTACAAATCCCCTTACTGCTCAAAATAAGAAAATAAAAATTTCTTACCAGTGTCTCGTAAACGCTGATCGATACTTTGAAAAGTTTCTAAATTAGATAATTGGCTACTGATGAGTCTTCCAGCGTACAATATCTGGGCTCTTAAAGAAGTACACCGTACATCCGTACGTTAAATACATGATACAATAATTAAATACATAATAAACACATTTTCCGTAATGTTTAATACTTTATAATAAAATTTAAACTTAAGAAAGAAACCACAGTAACACTATGCAGATATTTTTCAAGAAAACCTGATTAATGAATTATAAAACCGATAATTCCATTTAATATAAAAAGGATTGAAAGGCAAATATCTCGAAAACTATTAACTTTAAACATTTCTAACAGGTACATATTTTTGTTGAGGAAAAGTGAAAGATGACCATTTTTCAGAAATAGCAGACTGTCACAAAAATGTATGAGTCTTATGCGTCCTGTAGAAGTCTGACTAAAACTGAAGGCGGATTCTTATTTCTCATACCAAAAACCCCAACTTACTGAATTTTAACTAAAAAAAAATCTCCAGCAATAAATAAAAAATTGCTAATAAAGTTGTAATTTGTAACGTATATTTTTAACTATTTTCAACTAATGTATAAACTATAACACATGAATTGATCATAATTATTGAGTATTTTTACAAAAGTCTCGACAATACAGGAAACGTATATTCCGCTGCGAAAAATTAAAGGAATCCTTGTTTTCAACACTTTTATAGAAAGATTTATAGATAGATTTTCTTATTCTGTCATATTGTCCCATTAAAAGTGCGATTTCTTCTCGATTCTTCTCATAGTAGGTTTCAAGACACCTACTATGCAGATACAGTTACAGAACCATATTGATATGACATCCTATCCGTTAGATTTTCATCAACATATTTATTTTCACATCCAAATAAAGCGTCCGTGCCAATTAACGCTATATCAAATTTTCAGTCGTTATACTGATGTCTTCAACAAAAATGACTTTATTAATCAGATTTCAAACTTGAAATTATATTTTGAAGATATAGTGTCTTGATAAATGATTACAAGCCATGTGACCAGTAATTTTGTTTGGAACAGTACAGTAATATTATTTCCTTGCCACGTTGGCAAATAAATTTCGGTAAAATTAAAACAATAAGATCAAGATTACATTATTTAAAATCAATATTCTGTTTCATCGGCTGTGATTGGTTTTTCACGAGATTCTATTCAACCAATTAGCGATAGCATTGTTTTGAGCGTAGACGTAATAGTTTCTCATTGTTCATTGGAAACGAATCAGGCTGTGTATTACAAAAGAAGGGAGATGGCAAAGAAACATTAAATTAGTTTTGTTAACAGTTCGACCAAAAACAGATATAGAGATATATCCAAAACAAAGTGCAAAAACCGACACATGTGTGTAAGAATGGGATAACATATCAATTTATTGCACTAGTCTATTGCACGGAAATTGTGCTTTTGTCTTATAATTGGGTTGGGTTGCGGATAGTCCGGAAAAAATTTTTATTTAGTACAAATAAATTAACAAAGAACATAAAAATAAACTCCAAAAGCTCCATATCCCACAATCTCAAAATATTATACTTTTACTTATTTGTTACTTATTTAACTGCATAACCTTTTTTTTATATCAACTGTACAAACGCCCATGCCTCCCCCCCCCCAAATCCATCTCTGAAGCCACCCCTGATTGTAAGCATCATAAGATCTATAGTAGTATAGTATCTACAGACACATACCAGGGGCTTTATCTTCTTCACGAATAAAACAATAGCATATTTCTTGACTGTTATTTTTTTTGCTAAATATCAACTTCTTTTGATGTACTTACAAGACGTATTCACAATATAAATTGGCGTTATTAAGAACACGTAACTCCAAAACAAATTTTACTCAGCTCAAAGCTAAAGAAAATTGAAGATAACATTCATAATAACTATTACGAAATATGTATACAGAACTGGAAAAGAAAAATTTTTCAGCAAAGAAAAAAACCATTTCATTAACTTTTAACCTGACTCTCCCTTTTTCTTTGAGATATCTAAGTTGCTTATCGGTAGCCTTATTAATGAAGCTGACACAGCTATATTGGCAAAGCTTACTTCTGAAAATTAACACGGAAAATATAAACCCAGTTGCACAGTCAAGGAAACCAATACGGTCCTAGCACAGTTAAATCTGGAACATACTTCATCAGGACTATAAAATATTTGCAGTAGCTTATCAAATACGGGTAGTCTATTGCCAGTTTAAGTACAAATAGATAAAAAGAACAACAGGTTATAAATTTGAGGGATTAATGAACATGAAGATAGTCTGCCCAGTTCAGGATTTTCCAGGCAGTATAAGAGTGCTAAACACATTAAAAGTTTATTTTAAACACCCAAATTCTTTTATCTAAGATCTCGTTGGTCTATTGCCCTGTGGCCAAACAAGTTTGAGGCTGGCTGTTCTATATGCACAGCATTCCTCTGTTGTCATTTTAACGGTACCTTTAAGCAAGGTCCACGCATATAACGGACGTTTTTTGTCTATACGTATTTTAATATCTAGTTTTCTCAGTCAAGGCCGTCTTTGTTGTCGTGACCTATAATTCTGAGGTTACGTACGTCGACACTCTTGCGGCGTACGGATTTAAGAAGGCTTTTTTGTTTATGGAGGCTCTGAATGAAAAGTAAACAGGATAATTGTACTGCTTTTTTAATCTGTATAACTATGGTTTACACAATAGTTTATTTGCATATTTATTTGTCTATGGGCTTCTGTGGTATGTTTCTGGCAACTTCAGTGTTTGCCTATTTCATTTTAGTTGACAGTGGAAACATGGAAAAGGGTTATAACCATGAATAATCTAGCTAAACTGTTTGTAAAAATGTGTTATCATATGCAAGATATAAAGACAATCTTTTGTAGCAATTTTAAATAATTCTGTGGCATTTAATGTATCTAACAATATAATTTGCAATAAGAAAATAAAGTGCAATTAAAAAGCACTTTACTCAATTATAAAACAATGTTGTATACAAGAGACTAGTGCATTTGATAAATTAAAAGTCATTTAAACTTCTTACCAGTTTTTGAAAACAAAATTTTTGGAGACATTTAAAAATTGCATGTAAAATTACTTAACACTGCATTTTATATCAAAAAACTATAGTGCACTAATCCCGAAAGTTAAGGATTTAGAAAAACTTCGGGATGATAACAAACGTAGGGAGGACATTCGTAGAGTAAATAAAATGAGTTGCAAAAATATTGTTTGCAAGTAGAATGATGTTTTAATACCTACTGACTTTCCACAGTAATACAAAAAAACATTTTTGGAACTGCTGATTCCATCGATAGCTCGGCTGGTTGTGCCTACTAATTGTTTACAATAATGTTGTCTATGAAGGTATGTGGATAACTCAGTTTTCATCAGTTACCTCATATGTAAACACCACATAGGATATTAATTCATTGTTGCAGTATAGATGGGCCATTTTAGTAAGTTTATTTGCACTTATTGACACACACATCCCGGATAAACTGTTTTACACTAAAAAAAAAGAAATTGTCGAAGGAAAGTAAAATTGCAGAAAAATAAATGACTTCACTTAAACATTTGTCAAATAGTAGGGGACAATTACAGAGGTCCTCCATAAGTTTTAATAATTTTAATTGTTATTAATTTGAACCATCGTTTTGCAGTTTCAGTGGTTTTGATTATGGAAAGAGCTTATTATCTATTTACCATTAAATATCCTCTAAGTGTATAAACACCTTGTACTACCTATTTTTTACATTTTTTGACCTAAAAAAATACAAATATTTAATGACTTGGTAAATGTATCAACTTCAATGGATGTTTAAATTAGTATATTTGTAGGAATATAGGAATTTCTTAGGACTATAATGACGTAATTTAAAGACTATTGGTTCCAATTTACTCGAGGTGGGGGTGACCAATAACCTCATTCATTTTAGTCTCATCGTGTCGAGCTTCGTATGACGCGTGTAGTATTGGTCCAGCATAATTATACCCCTAGGACAACACTTTTAATATACAGAATTTATATAATTGTATATATTTTTCCAAAACATTAATTATTATGAAAGTATCAAAAACAACCAGTATAAATGCCTATAGTCAGTGTTCTAACAGATACAATGCAATATAGGTTTCTGCTATAAGTTAAACAACAATACTGTTTTAGTAATATCTGATACTATTCTACTACCCCTTCCTGTAAATAGTTTAGTTGTACCAGTGTACGAACCCCATCGTATCATAAATTAATTGACATTTTGTGTGGCGCTAAAAATTCCTCATATTTACCATGTCTTCACCAGGCAGGAAACATAAATAATTGTATAGATTGTAGATGAAATATTATAAAAAACAATATTATTAAATATGCATTAAACGTTAGTTCAATTATTGTAAATACAATATCTCGCATGCAACAGAAATAAGCTGCTGGATGGGATGATTATTCATAAAACTGTTCTGCATACATTTTCTATTACTGTGGTAATAGGTCTATATATTAAAGATTATATAAAATGGCACATGACAAACGTGTTCTAGAATCCATATATCATATTTGAAGCGTTTCAGAGATTGAGTTGCGAAAGGTTCATGAACCTCCAAACTCATTTAGGAATGACCGAATTATTCACAGTTTATTCCGATTGACTTAATTTAATTTGTAATGATTTTGACAAGTACTTTTTCTCCAAATGGTACCAATTATTGTAACAGTTTATTTAATTGTTATGTGGAGAAAGCAAACTGCGAGTAAGAATATATCACAGAGATTCATTTCAGAAGTTATTGGATTCACATTTGTTCTGTGTTGAAAAATTTATGTGAAACAATTTGAACAATAAAAATGTTAGAATTTCACTTGATGTCAAGTGTTTGGAATTTGTCGAAAAAACGTGATTGTGAGAAGCGTGGAAACGCAAATATTTGTAAAAATACTTGAGACAGATAAACTGTTATCTGATCTTCGGGACAAAACAAAGAGAATAATAGCTATAAGTGAAAACTAAATATAATAAAATAGTTGATGGCACACATTTTAGTGTATGTAGAGGATTTTGATTTTTCATGGTTAGCAACTGATTATTTAGTAGTGTTCGCTAGCCGAAGTAAGCGAACATTGTTTTCGATTGATATTTTTGGCTTTTCAAAGAAAAAAAATATATTTTTTTCGAATACAATTTCCACAATACAAAATTAGATTATTTACAATTTTCATTTTTTTACCGCGGTTTTCACATTGTTTTCAAATTCCGCAAATCTCGAATAGGTATAGTCTTTCCGAAATCAGTTGTATAAGTGAAGTATAAAATCGCCTATCAATAAAATTTAATGATTTTCATACGCATCCCTAAAAAAGTTTTCTGCTAACGGTAAAAAATTAAAATAATTTGTATATAATGTGTAGAAAATTTCTATTATACGTTCATTTGGCCAGTAACATGTTTTAATTATTTATGTCTTCAAACAATTTTATTATATCGATTGTAAATTTCGTTTTGTTCCATTTCAAAAGGTCTCCAAAATGCTGTATTGTAATAATATTAGCACCCTTTCGCCTATAATAAATTAAAATCAACTGAATCACACCAAATTCCGCATTGCTGTACTGCACTGCTAGGCAATTAGTCAACCACTTGTCAACAGCTGAGATTTATTGCCCAGTCGACCAGTTCGGCTGTCTGTGTACGCCGTTTGCCCACACGCGCATTCTTCAATTGGGCGTATACATTTCTACCACCTCCATGTTTAGTTCGACCAGATCTGTATATGGGTATGGGTAAATAAATATGGGAACAAGTTTTTCAAATATTTCAAAGATGAGTTAGTTGCTGCGTCAGCGACCGAACCTGGTACATACTGCTAACCTCTTGGATCTTCAGTTGAGATCGGAAAGACTATACCTACTGAGTTTCCTAGCGCACGAATCGTTTCTTTAATTAGAAAAAAAAAAATTTTTTTTTCAAAAGGGCCCAAAAAAATATGGATTTTTGCAAAAAAAAAATTTCAAATAAAAAAAAATAAACGATCTGCAAAATTTATCCTTTCATTAATTTTTAGCAAAAGTGTTAATTTCAATCATTCGGATCACAGTCAAGGAAAAATCGCAGCGATTTGTATCCTTGGGGGTTCTTTCGGACACTTTAAGAAAAAAAAAAAACGAAATATCCTTAATCTATTCATTATTTGTAAAGTTATCTCAAGTTTAGAGAAAAACTTTAAATACGCAATTTTTTACCTTTGTTTTCAATCAAGTTTTTTGCATCGAAGAAAATCTTGATATCGATAATATCAAAAACAGATATATGTACTTAAATGGGCTTTTTTACGTAAACAAAATTTCCTCGTGGATATATTTTTTAATACAACTGGGAATCTGAAAAAAAGCGTATTAAGACTCCAATAATTTGTAATTTTTCCTTGGCGGCCGTTTATTTTTCAGCGTGTAATAAATCCGCGTTAAAAAAATCTACGGCCACTGAGTCCGGAGCGAGCGAAAATCTCAAATATATATTTAAAATCGAATTAAATAAGGTTAGCGCCTCTTTCGAGTTCAGCCAATATATCCCCTGTGTTGTAACAGATACGAGCGCTTTCTATATAATAAATCTGTCGGGGCGTTTTTATTTATATCCGCGGGTTCACTAAACTCTCTCACTCTCTCGCTTGTAAAAAAACGCTTCCATATGGTTTTTGCATCGGTGGGTGCAACGCTTGACACTTAACCCAGAAATTGGACAATGAAATTACGCGGTTTCGTCAACGCGGACAATTAACTCGATTATATCGGGAGGAACATTGAACTCAAGGATGACGGGTATTTCGGTTCTCATTGTTGCCCGTCACCCTCGGAGGATGGCGATAGTTAGAATCAAGTTAGCCGGGTGCATCTTTTCCTTCGCGATTAAGAGGCCTATTTCCGGGCAATAGACCGAACTGTTTGATTAAATCAAGTATATATACACAGTACTCTTTTAAATTATATAAGACTTATTGGAGTCAATTAAACAATTTATTTGTATTTGGTGAATTAACGATTCTAAGGTTAATAGGCATTTATTTGAATAAATGCTAAATATTTACTGACAGAAATAAAATTAAAAAGTTAAAATGAATGAAAATACTTTTTCTTCACAAATAAATACTTATTTCTTGAATACTTTGTCTGTTATTAGCAGGAATATCTCAATTTTCACTATTAAACAATTTTTTATTTTTTATTTTATTTATTCATTGTAAAAAAATCTTGTGAATAAATATACAGGCTGTAACTTTGAGTGAGGGTCATATTTATACAGAGGCTTCCTTTGACCCTTAGAAACACATAGTTTAGTTTTTCAAATTCCTTCTAAAAACTTATTTTTTTTAAACTTTTCTTCAGTAATTTTCATACCTCACCGCTGAAGAAGCTAGTATAACCTCAAATAACGCTGCTCTTTAGCCGCAACGCATGCACGTTCAACACCATTTGCCGCGAGTTACTTTTGTTGAGTGAGTGTTCGCCACACAAACAGTACTTAACAAGTAACCTAGCAAAAAACTCAAGCAGTACTCAATAATAATAAATGAAATACCTACACAAAAATTAATAGCCTGTTGTGATATTTTCCAGCTACGAAAACACTCAAATTTAGTATCTCCAAATGCGGAACAACAACTGAGGCCCTTCGCTTCGTCACCGTTGACCCGTACTATCTCCCTTCACATGCACTGTAGGTTGCATACAATTCATGTATTTGTAATACATGAATATTACAGTGGCGGCGTACACAAGTAATAGAGTTCATTTTAAAAAACTAATTATAAACTCGACTATTTGTGATTAAAAAAAATATTCAGATAATCCTAAAAAAACTGACCCAAACTTTAAGTTACACCCTGTATTTTGTGGTTTAAAATAAAATACCAAAACTTTTTCTTTCTAATATTTTTTATCCGTGTTTCATTCCCCAGGAACTTTATTAGTGTCTCTCAAATCTGAAAAAAAGTATAAACATAGTTCCAAAGTGGATAACAATAAATTATTAAAATATTTACAGTAGAACATGATTTAGAAAATGTTATGTTATGCAATGTGTCAGAAATGTCGGAGCCATCTTTAAGAACCTGAAGATGGTTCTGACATTCAAATTTTTTCCGTTTCTCATAAAATTTTAATTCATCGTCTTCGTATTAGTCATATATCACCCGAGGAAATTCTATTTTCTTTTTATTTGGTTAAAATTATTATTGGAAAAAGCTAAATTTCCATTTATGTTTACAAAGGATTGGGTTTAATTAATATTTAAAAACTTTGTGAGGGTTGTTTGGATACGATAAGTACATTTATTTATTTATAATAATATATTTTTTCTCTACCACATTCCCCTTTGTAAAAAATAAACACTTAATATAGCAATAACACAAAATTTTCTAAATCATGTTCCAATGTCAATATGTTAAAAATATTAAAAAGAATAAATATTTTTCTAAAAAATACTTATTAACATATTGTCTGTAATTATTAATTTGTGGCATTATCAGTTACATTTTTCATTTAATTTGTATATTTCTGACACAATGAAAATGTTTTAATAAATAACACTAACGTCAAACGGATCAGTCAAAGCACCTTTTTCTACGAGTCGCAATTTGTAGTTACTTCTTAATTAATTACACTTTATTGCCCACTTCATGTTTTCTGAATAACCACATAAGATTTATTTTTTATTTAATACTAGTGGAATTAATAAGATTACAATAGCCTGTCCATTACCACTTTCATACATTTCGGTAAAACTATTTTTTAATGTCACAGATAATTCCTTAACGCTTGCCATTTTTTAAATTATATTACGTTTCTTATAGCACATATTGACCAACTTACCAAGCAGAGTCCATTGGCCCCAGCTGTGAAATTCACTAGCTTACAACACTAAATTGATTTTTGATTAACTCGTCAGACGTCATTTTTATCGAATCCTCGTCGAAGCAGCCATTCGCATATTATTCTCCGGATTTGCATAAGATGCTAATATTTCGGTGAAAGTATGTATTGTTCGCCAGAAAGATTCTGTATTTTGCGAGTTTCATTTCAATAAATATGACTAAGCAAGCTGACCAATTTATCTATTTACAAGTACACATTATTTATAATATTGGTCAATTATTATTTGTAAGGCGTTGAGATTATGTGTTATTATTCGGCAGAATGTTGACAAAATATTCTAATAATGAACAGCGGGTTTCATAATTTTGATTTTTAATAAACATCTTTAGTAACAGAACTTACAAGTCGTGTTTCTTTGAAATTATTCTCGTGACCTTTAAATAGTGTAATAGAAATGTATAAAGTTAGAATAAGGTAAGGAAATCAGGATCTTAATTTTCTAACTTGGCCAACATTTCGATTTTATTTAAAATCATCTTCGGGGCTGACTATAAATAATAGTAGAGAATAAGAATAGGGAATTTGACTAAATTCACTGTACTTTAATTCTGACAGTGGTTTTATATATAAGAGAGATATATATTACCATTCCCTATGTTTTAAATACATTTATTCTTATTTTGATTGTGTAGGAATAATTAACAATTTAATTAATAATTTTAATTTACAGGGTGTTTCAGAATGGGCCAACGCTCGGATCAGATTCCTAACCTTAAAACAAGATTATTTTTTCATATCAATATGGGCCCGATTTCGCTTCATTCCTTAGCTACAGGCTGTCAAAGTTTTAAAATAAAATATGTTTTTCCAAAAATCTAGATTTCCACTCAAGGAAATTAAAAGAAATTTGGACAACTAACTATTTACAACCGAATACATATATAGACAGGTATTATTATGTTGAACATGTACAGGACCGGACTTACTCGCAAGCCCTTGGCAATCAAAGAAAAAAATTGGTTCCCCGTTGAGATTTCTAATTTAAATGTGATCAGAAATTAAAAGTTTAATAATCAACATAGCGGCGACATTGAAGACAGAAACGTCAAAGGTAAACGGTACAGTCTTGTCAACTAATGTCTCTTAGTCATAATTAGTAAATTAGTATTGATTATAATAAATTTACGATTTAAATGTACATGAAAACATGTACAACATCGGGTATTCTTTCATTAAACTTACTGATATGCTGCTTTGTTATGGGAAAGCTAGACAAAATTCGAATGCTGCGAGAAGATTGTATTTAGATAAATTTCCTTTTAAGAGTTAATGACAAAAAATTTTTGAAAATATTGTTAGGATTTAATCTTCAAACAAAGGCATGGACGACGTCCGGAAGTCGAGGAATTTATTTTGAATAGGGTTGAAAACAAACCGACGGCTAGTATTAGAACCATGGCTAACGCGATCGGCATATCACCTGCATCTATTTTAATGACACTCCATGAGCACCAAATTTACCCATTTCATTTTACTCGAGTTCAAGGATTATTACCTCGGGACTACGCACCCCGACTGCTATTTTGTCAGTGGTTTCAATAAAAAAATATGCGTCAACCAGATTATCTGACTAGAGTGTTATTTACCGACGAAACTTGTTTCAGTGGAAAGGGTGTTACAAATTTCCACAACTTCATTCTTGGTGTGACGAAAATCCCAATTTGATTAGGCCAGTCAATTCGCAGTACCAATTATCCATAAACATATGAGCAGGGATCGTGGGCATTGGCCCCATGGAACTTCAAAATCCCCTGAATCATGCATTTTATCTCAATTTCCTTCAAACTGGCCTTCCAGATTTGCTTCCTCTAAACATGAGAAATAATCGTTTATAGTTTCAACATGACGAAATTTCTGCATTGGAAGAGGTGGTCCAATTGCGTGGCCGCCTCGTTTCGCAGATATAACACCCATATATTTCTACCTTTGGGGACATGTGAGTTGAAAGACTATCAAAAAACGGGGTTGTATTCGAGCTGTAGGTGGACAGTTTTAACATTTCCTGTAAAATGTTATATTATGTTTATCGAGTTGTTTTTTGTAGGTACGTTTACAATTCATATTTAATTCTAGATAAATAAATAATTGTTTATTTTACTATTACATTTAAAATATCAAAAATTCCGGGGAAAACGAAAAAATTGTAATTTTTTCATCAAAGTTGGGCTGGAACTTGATCTATATAATTATAAATTAGAAATCTTAATAGAGAACCAATTTTAGTCAAGTGAAAAATCTAGATTTTTGGAAAAAACATATTTTATTTTAAAACGTTGACACCCTATAGGTGAGGAACGAAGTGAAATCGGATCCATGTTGATATGAAAAAATAATCTTGTTTTTAGGTTAGGAATCTGCTCCCTAGCGTTAGCCCATGTTTTCTGAAACACTCTGTATATCTGTTTCTTAAAATATGGCTTTAGATATTGTTTTAATGTTTTTAAGTTGTGTTCATTGTTCGTATTCTTATCCTTTTATAATTGTTTACAGCGCCGATGAAGATTCTAAACTAAATCGAAACTTCAGAAAATCAAGATCCTGATTTCTTTATCTTATTCCGACTTATTATACATTCATTTTGTTTCGTTTCAGTGGACTGAAAATAACACCTGTTAGATCCGAAGGTATTTATAAGTCACTAGCAATTTTAATAATTAACTTTGCTACAAGAACGGTAATCAGCGGGAATATTTTTTATGTTGGGTATAATGGAGGTTTCACATTGTTTTTCCGTAAAATTTATACTTGCAACGGGTCATTTACATATTTTATGACAAATTAAATACTAACCGACTATACACTGCTGATTATTTTAGAACAAATTTTATATAATCTAATTGAATATTGGAAAAAGGTCGAATTCAATACGTTCACAATTTGCATGTAATTACAATAATTTGTAATACTGGGCGCTCGCACAAGAAGTTTCCGTTCGGTGTAATTTAAGTGTTTTGTGTCTTTTTTTGATGATTGTTATTTTTATTCTACAGAAAAAAACACGCAAATACAGTTGACTCTTTTGATATAAAAGTTGTATGGTTCTTTCGTATATAAAAATATTTATTTTACCATCAAAATTTCAATTTATTTTCAGATTTTAGCAACTCGCAAGGTATTCGCATAGCACTTTAACTGAGGAATAAATCTTGTTGGTCGCTGAAAGTTCTCTCGTAAAATAGACGATTCATGGGGATCACAATTCAGAAATTTTAATGTAACGACATTTACCATATCCTGTATCCCGTATAAATCGTGGAAACGTAATATTTCACAGTGTTGTGCTAATCGGCAAATCGTGACGTTGCCAAATTGGCAAGATATCGAAAACAAAAGTCGAATCTAGCACGGTATTAAAAGAATTGGTTTTTTGACCCAGGAAGTTCCGAGACTTTGTAGAGTTTGCTCTCTCAGTATGAAATATGAAATGGCGTCGGCGGTCTGTACCAGTAACCGGTAGAGACCTTGCTGTAATTTGAGTTTTCACGAACCCGGTCGGTGTTATAAATCGTGCCTGTTGTAGTCTATTTTCTATTTGTTTACGGTGTAGGTTTCTACCGAGCGTTTATGCTGTATTATTTATTATTTATTTTACGTTATCTGTCTTTGTCTTTCATTAGATCCCTTGGTAGTCTGTGTAAATATTTGTAGTGTGCCCAGGTAAGCTCCCAAAAAACAATATTTTAAGTATAAGTAAACAAAATGTAATTTAACCCCGTTCTCTGAGTGCCAGATATAAAAGATAATGTATTACTATTTTGAATAGCGCTGCTATTAGGATGTTGTTGAAATTTTACCAACGAATTAAACTGTCACCAAAGAATTAAAAACAAACACCCCAATTTTTATTTTAATTGCCATTTTTCTTTAATAAATTCATGTATATAATAACTCATACAGAAGTTAATGTCATAAAATTGGAAATATGTACTTGGTCTTTTTTTTTATTATTTTCGGAATGTTTTCTTAAAAAGTCTTTATAACGGACCTGTACACTGTAATAAAACTTTTAGTAAAATTCCACAAGAAATCTGTCTTTTTAAATAAATATGCACCTTACACATTTACATTCGAATAGGTTTTTTAATATCTAAATATCTTAGGGATAGTTCTTACCGTAAACACACTCTTTTGGCTTCAAAGCATTAAACAGTGAATTTTGTTTATATCATGCATCTTTGGGAAAACGTAATATCTGTAGTTGCTATATTTTGTGTTTCCATAGACGTCAAGCACGAAAAAACAGAAAATTAATACTTTCGTAACAATCTTAATTAAAAAAATTGCAGGACATGCATACAAGACTTATAAAGGTTAATGCACAGCTTCTTAAAAAAATATGGGACATACAATGGCTCTCAATATAAAATAAAAATGAGAAATGATAATTTAAAAATTATTTAAAAATATTTATATACACCTCACTGAAATTTGGTCGACTATAATCCCTGACACAGTCGAATGCACGTACAAACAAAAGTTTACATATAGAAAAATAATTTAACTAGGCAATAAATAAGTGCAGTTTTATCACAACTGTTTTATTATAGCGAGTTAGTTACTATAGCGAATTAGTTAGTGCTTCTATTTATTGTTGTTAATTCCTAGTATTAAATGTAAATAGTAAATTTTAATTAATATTTTAATCAAGAAAATATTTAACTTACATGATGTTACAACAGTTTAGTTGAACCAAGTCTTCTTTTTGCTAGTCTTGTAAGTATGATACACTGCATAAAGTAAGTAAGGTTTAAATCAGGAGATCGCGAGAGCCATACTACCGGTCCTCCTCGTCCAATCTACCGTAATTTATTATGATTATGTCGAATATTTTATCTAACTGTGGGAGCGCGCTATTGAGCAAAAACCACATTCATCATAGAACAGCTAAGGGCACTTCTTCAAGCAGTCTAGGCATCAGATAATTTCAAATAAATTCCAGATACTGAAAACAATTAATTCAATTTGGTAATAGCATCTATCTAAGAAAGCATTTGGCAATCCCTGTCTATTCAAATACAAAACAGTGCTGGAAACGATCTCGTTGAATTGTATGCGGATTTTGAAGTTCCCAGTGTTTTGAATATTATTTATCCCATTTCGTATAAAAACAGCATTACATCAGATGTATATCAAATATTTTTGCGAATTCTAACCGTAACAGATAAATCGTCTAGTACTAACTGTGCATTATAAGGACACATTTAAGCTTCGTGAATACTCCAGGCACTTATACGTGGATTTTCTTCACAATACAGGGTGATTCACAACTTATCCAAAAAAATTTGGGAATAGATGCAGCATGAGAAATGGAATCAATATCGTAAAAAAATTCTTTGTAAAATCCTTATAGTTTCCGAGAAAAAAAATATTGAAGTTATAGTACATTCAACCACTACATAGCTGGACAACAGTAGTCTCTAGCGTCATTCGCCACGTGGCCTTAGCGACTACTGAGTTCGGATTTTGCAATCGTCGTTGGGGTATTTACATGTTATCTGTCGTGTTGTTTACATTAGGTTTTTAGTAATTAGTGTCAAAAATGGTTAGTTAGTGTCAAAAATGGTTTGCGTGTACTCGGAGTTGATGGACATCGTTTTAATTTATGGTGAAGCATTTGTGTTATGGTGAAACAAGACAACATTTCGTAGAAACTGAGTACAACGGACCCAAATGTGTTTACACATTGGTGGATAAAATTTTGAACAATTGTTGTAACATCGGGTATGTCAAATGATTTTATTATTTAAAAACACAAATTAATTTTATTAATTAATAAAGGCAAAAGCAGTTGAATTTGCCGATATAAAATAGGTGCGATAAAATTCTATTTACATATTTCTTTCCTTGCGAAAGTTTTTGTCCGTTTTTATCACACCGCCATGCCGGTCGCATTGTGCGAGGTCAGGTTTTACAGTGGACCAGTTTCCAGTGCGTGCAGAAGTGTATTTTTAAATCATTTTCGAACTGCCCTTTTTGATCTTTTCTTTACAAAATTGTATTTGTAAGGCTCCCCTGTACAATGTACATCCAGATTATTATTTTTTTTTGGATAAGTTCTGAATCACCCTGTATATAAAATATGTTCCTCGAATGCTACAATAGGACGTGGACGAGTGCGACTCCTCTTCAACTATTTGGTCCAATTTCCCATATCACGCCCATGTATAGTTTTTCCGAAGTCAATTGAAGAATCCATAATTTCAAAGTATGTACCAGGCTCGGTCGCTAAGCAGCAACTCGGCATTGAAATATTTGAAAAACTTGTTCCCACATTTATTTAGCCATACCCATATACTACAGGTCTCGTCGAACGAAACGGGCAGGTGGAAGAAATGTATACTCTCAATTGAAAAATGAGCGTGCGGGCAAAGAGCAATATGCCCTGTTTCTTTGGTACATTGCGTCATAAAATTCAGTTGTCGACAAGTCGCCTGGCAGTGCAGTGCAGTAATGCGGAATTTGGTGTGATTCAGATAATTTTAATTTATTATAGGCACCCTTCTATTAATCATTCATATTACAATTGGGAATGGGAAAAATAAGGGGGATATTTGGTTTACTAATATTATTACAACATTGCATTTTGGAGACCTTTTGAAACGGAACAAAACGAAATTTACCATAAATATAATAAAATTATTTGAAGACATAAATAATTAAAATATGTTGTTGGTCAAATGAACATATAATAGAAATTTTCTACACATTATATACAAATTATTATAATTTTCTACCTTTAGCAGATAACTTTTTTAGGGACGCTCATGAAACTCATTAAATTTGATTGCTCGGTTTTTTATGCATGTTCAACTGACTTCGGAAATACCATACCATTCCTGTAAAGGCAGCATTTGACACATGTCTACTCGGAGAACGTTCTGGTAAGACTAACATAAACAATAAACCACGGTAATGAGAGCACTATGAAAACCGCAATAATATTGAACGAATAAAACAAATCGACTGCAACTACCTGAAGGGGCGAGCATAAACAATAAACCACGGTAACGGTAATAAGAGCATTGTAAAATCCGCAGTAGTACTGAACAAATAAGCATTTTTTCAAATTAAATCGACTGTAGAGCTACCTGAAGGGAGACGCACAAAACTTGGATTAAAAATTGTAAAGAACTCTTCTGTTCTTACTAAAAAATTGAGCCTTGAGAACACACAAAGTATTAAAATGTGACAGTGTTATCGACTAAAAATAATTTAAATTTGAAGTTATCTGCAACAAGAATGCATATCGTTTGTTATGTTCTGATCTAACCTAGGACAAACATGTAAACTTCGACTACTGTCAAAATTACTTAATAGTAAGAGTAATCCTGCCCGCTACTGGTCTTACCTACGGAGTAAGAGCCGGGCAGCCGCTTTGCATGTAAATAGCGAAGAATCTCGGGATGTTTGGTAACCAGGCAACTTATCAATGTCATCATGTTTAGAAAAATAACCGTTAATGCCTTCCCCTGTTAGATTTTTAACTTCAATTAAGGGGCATTGTTTAGTCAATTATACTGATCCTTGAGCCTCCGAGGGAGTCTCCGTAAAAAGGAAGTTCCTACTTCGGTTTTGCTCTTATTCGGTGCAAAACCCTGATTGAGTATTTACATGATATTACTAGAAGTTTAAATCGTGGTCTAGAAAATGAAGGAATGAAGGAATGAAGGAATACTTGCTCAGAAGTCAACGTTTTGATGATAACAGTCAGAAACTCCTAACTCCATATTAATTTTTATAGATTTAGCTACTCGGTTTGTTTAAAAATCGGTGGACTTGAGAGTTTCACAGACAACGGGGAAAATTTTTCTGCTTTTGGCTATTGTCACCGATTTACAGAAATGTTCTATTTATAAAATCATTGTTCATACAATCATTTGTTACAAATTATATAGCACAAATAAACAAACTTCTGATTAAGACTCTGTTAACAGTTAACTAATCGGGCGATTAAATTAGGAGTACCTACTTCAGTGAGGTATTTCATATCATCCATAATAACGCACATTCATATTTGAACACGACGCATACATAATAATGGCTGATGCTGTTCTACTTTACATACATTTGACTGTTTGCGGTTGCGCATTAAGTGGCAACATTTAGAAATTTATGATTTTATTTGCAACATTTCGATAATAGAAAAAATATTAATGCACAACTCCCACTAAGAAAAAACATCTCTTTACTCATATTGTATGAAGTGTTATATTGGTGTACTAGTTTTTTTGTATCTTTTCCCTTTTTCAATGTCAACTAAAGTATTCTTAAGCAGTATTTAGAAATGTACACTTATGTACGGACATTATACAGGATTAATATCGGGTGTCTGTGGACAAATAAATATGGTTCTCACGTCAAAGACAATGTAGCGATAGAATTTATTGCCATTATCTGCCATACATCCCAACTTTTGACATTGAGTGATTTTATTGTGCTTGCCCTATGCAGGAGCGGTTGTCTGGGTGAGGGTTTTAACACATCTTTTACGATAACAATTTACCACTAGTCCACCACTCATTGAAGTTGAAAAAAAACAAAAAAATATCCTCATAGCTGTCTATAATTAAATTTTGTTAATGAAACTTCTTTGATTTGGGGTTAACAATACTCCTGTTCGTATTTAAAACATAGTAAATGACATTATAAGAAGACGACGTGACAACAGGCCAAGGGAAGTTGTTCTACCATTAACAACAACTACCATGGCAGACTGCAAACCAAATAAAAGTAGCTTTTCTAATTAAAAAATAGAAATAACAAATTAGAACTGAAATTAACAATTACAACGAAGCATACACCTTTTTCTAAATTCCTTGTACACAGACAGTTTATAGTGGCAACAGCTTCCTGAATTTCTTGCTTAAGTAAATCAATGTTATCGTCAAAATCGTTTGAATACACTTTTTGCTTTAGGTATTCCCGTAATAAATAACCTAATGGGGACAAGTCGGGTGTCCGTGCAGGCCAAGGTATTGGTCCATAGCGTCCGATCCATTTGTTCGGGAAGTAAGCAAAGACAATCAATGTTAGTTCACTCGAAGAAGAGAGCTAAAAATTAGATAGGTAACATGAATTTTAGTTGGCCTATTGACCTGGGCACTGCCAGTTAATATATCACTTATTCAAGTTGGGTTTGGTCGAAGAGATGTATTTGTACCGCATTGGATGATCATCAAGCAATTTATGATTAAACACGGGTTTGAATGGATAGATTTTGTTGTACACCAAAGTGCTTCTGTAAATGAGATATGCAAATATCTTGTAAATGTTTTCTTACTTTTTCCTGAGTGGCACCTTTGAATTGTCTTGTAGAGGGTCGATAACTACAACAGTAACAGCATTGTTATCATTGTATTCTTTTTTATCATTTTAATATTCTCATTTCGGATTTCTGTGGTGTGTTTTATGTTTTTTTTACATTACCAGTGGTGTCGAATTTTATAATTAGCTTACGAACTGCTCTGGGAGTTACAGTTACATTTAGATATACTTTTCATTAAAAATTTGTATTGCATATCGATATGAAACATTACCGATTCCATAAGTTTACAAGAGTTCGTCCTCATCCGGGGACATACTGTATAATATTTTAGTAATTTTATACAAATTTGGGGCGTGGCGTCATTTTTAATCATTTATTAATTATTTTTAAAGATTTTTCTGAAATAAGTGGCTTTGGTCAAAAAATATACCAAATCCAACAACAATCTTCTTTATTGAAAGTGATACGCCCTATACATCATTCGTCGGCATTTTAACATAACTATCGTTTTTCTGTGCCAATTGGCTTTGAGTTAATGGTGGCAGACAAATAGGAGTAAGAACCACTCCGGCATGAGCACATGCATCCGCGATTTCAATATTCTAATTAACAACTAATGCATTTGTATTGCTATGCCATATATCACGGGAACACATAAACGTAGACATAAACCCGAGGTTCGTATTTCATTATTTTATAGCCTTTCCAATCGCAACATTTTTGTTGAAATCCAATACACAAATAATGAGGGGCCGTTCACCTCAATATTGTTTTGTAATTTCGTTTAATTATGAAGTTTCTTTTTCCTTTTCCGGTAGAAAATTCAAGCGATCATCGGTATTCATTAAGTTTGGGGACTCATTTTGTACGGGAGGGATTCGAATTAATTTATTCTTAATGAGGAGCTTTCATATTAAGTCCTTTTGAATTAGTAGGGAAGCTGGTAGGCATCGTTAAGCTCACTTTATTACAGGCGATTTTATTTTTTATTTTGTTAAAATTTCATTTCCGACGTTTTTAGTGCCCATATATTCTCTCTCTCTCGGTTATAAAATTAATATCAAATAAAATGGAAATGTTATTGGGACAAATAATTCCACCAAGAATTTATTATTTTCATTAAATTAATAACATTGAATTAACAAAACCAGCGGCAACGGTATTTAAAAATAAGAAAAAAATAGATATGCTGTCCACTTAGATTATCTTGTTCATGTCAATATTGCAGATGAGAATTTTCCCGAGAGAACAGTACAAGAAACAACAAATACATGACAAAACGTTGACGTTGAAGCAAAAAGAAGGAACAAATATTGTTTGAAGTTATTTATTTGTGACATATTATAATCGATACCTTATTAATCTAATAAAACGAAAGAAATAAGAACAGCTGATGATAACTACATATTTTACACTCGTGTAACATGCTATTAAAATTTACTAATGTAAAATAAATTTAGTTATAGTTATAATTACGGTATTTCTCGTCTTATTGCAAACTGGATCACATTTGACGACTCGTAGAGGAACTAGAGAAGCTACAAGTTTAATGTATTATAACGGCTGATGATACTATGGAGCATGTCTGTTTCAATTGACAAGCTGTTAGAATCGAAATCATTTTTTCTAATTAAGGAATTTTTTTTTTCTTGTTGAGTCTCAATTTTCCCAAAAATTGTACAAAATTTATATTATGCCTAATCAAATTCAATATACTCTTATATTTTTGTCCAAACGTATATACAGTTTACAGTATAGTATAGTATAGATAACTCAGTTCTGTATGTTGCCCTTTTACTTTTATAAATAAGCACTTATTGAGGTGAGATTTCGTACAACACATCAGTCTGTATTTGCTGTAAACCTAAGGAAGCGTTTAGAAATATCTACTATTTGGACCATCCACATGGTATCTATACAAGACAACCGGACGGTTTATTATCAAGAATAGTGCTGCTAGTTTTTTTTGTATACATCACTTGAGGCTGTCATAGTTTAACTAAAAATATACTTAAAGGTACTTGAAAGAAGAACAGTGTCATTGACAATAACAAATCGACACAGATATATCAACCCATCGATGACGTGTTGCCCCTATTACTGTCCGGACGAAAATTATTGTAGAGCTTGGTACAGAACAGAACGGAACTCGGTTTGCTAGTTTAAATATGAATATCTTCATAGGAAATATATCATAGGCAGGACAATAGTATTAATATTAAATTATATCGTTAAGTATAGCAGTTAAGAAAATAAATAAAAATGAAAACACCTTACAAAGTTTATAGTTCGGAAAAGGAAGGTTTTTATATTGAAAGTGTATAATTAACTGCTTTTCCAAGTTTCCTGGAGTGAAATTTCGACGTCCATTATTTAATAGTGAATAAATTTGTAAATAAGTGAATAGTTTAACAATGATCAAAAGTATAAATCTTGCCCTTTTCTCTATTAATAAGGAATTAACTGAATAATATATAAACTAATAACTAGTAAGTAACATTTTTGAAAGAAATTCAAATGTAACAGGATATAGAATTTTTTAATGTATGTATTTTAAAATGATTTATTTTTGTGTAGTATGAATAAATTTCGGTTAAAAAAGTCACTAAAATAATTTATAAAAAAACTTATAATTATAATATAAGTTATAGTTTTCAAATATATGCCTTATTAAGAAAAACATTTTTTTTACTTCTGTTAATGACGAGCTTATTTATAAATTGAAACTCTCTTTATAAACACATACACAGGTTGACCGCAACTTGCAGTAGTTTATGCAGGGTTATAAAAAAATGCATGGAACAACTGGAACAAGGGAGTGAAATGTTCATGTAGTCCTCAAAAGGGTCAATATTATCTGACCCATTAAAACAGCATGATGCGACGTACTGCAAGAACCTGGAGTTGAAGTGTCATTGTAAAGAATCCTGTTGGCTATCTCATTTTTGTTATTTAAACTGTCAGCAACATAAATTTCTGCAATTGTGGCTGATTTCCACCCACCATGTCTCTTGACTGATCAACTGTATTATTAACGTTGCCGATGTTCTTCGGAATCTTGTGGATCACACAATTATTCTTATTATTATTTTATTAACATTTATCTTTTATCGATATATTTTAAAAGACATTTGAAATGATTACATTACTGAATTATTTTCCTAGTTTTGTGTAGTACCTACCGTCAGTAATATAATATAACTCGAGCGTGCTTGGCCTAAAAATTCGCGTACATATTTTTCTGGTAAACTACGCACTCGAGGCCTTATGCAAGCGCTACCAGCTGTCCCATTACAATAAAAAACGTGTTGATAGCGGGCCGGAATCGCACACCAGCCGACTGACTGCGTATTTTTATTCGGAGTGGTCCGCTCACTAAATCATTTCTGAGAGTGCTTGCTGTTCCTGCCCGAAAAGCCGGGTTCGTTGAACCCTGACATCATCAGGTTAGTAGGTTAGTCGTATTCAGGACGTTGGAAAAAATCAAGTCTATTGCAACAGCTCAAGTAACGCCTCCTATGTGCCTGCATTGTACTTTCAGGTTTATCAACAATAAAACAAAAGACTTCGTCTCGGCCAGTCCGTTTATCTAGTCTCGTTTAATAAATATTTCCTCCCATAACGATGCATCGACTATCGAATGACACACATCGGAGAGTAAGTAGTCTGTTTTCGGAGGAAGATAATAACAATTGTTTAAAAATACTCAGCACAATAATGAGTTCGTTGAACTCTTAAAATAATAATCAGTTCCTGCGTTTTAATCTGGTCTTTGTCAGCGTTTTCCCGATTGTCAGCATGCGGCGTGATCTGAACTTAGAACATTAATCGACGCTTCTATTTGTTTGGTATTGGCAGTGTTAATACTAATAGCAGTTTTAGGCGCGTCTCGTTTATTTTTAACTGACTACCGACATTTTTATTGGCTGACGCTTAATTATATTTAATTTTAGACGGCTGGAAGCAATTAACCTACGAGTAAAGAGGATGTGTTAGGGTAGGATCGATCTACTTGCCATGGTAATTGTCTAATTGTCGGTTATTTTTTTTAGTATGTCGCCTTGCTAAAGTTAAAGGATGCGAGTCATTATTCCTGTGTCGAGCAAAACGTGCTTCTAATTTTGATTACGTCGCTTTTTATCTCCGGTAGAACGTTTACGATTTCGCAGAAAATATGATTTCCATTCAGAAGATTTTGGGGAACAAAATGATCACTAACTTTTTTCTCTTCAGTCGTCAACATTTTTAGATTGTTACATATATTTTTCCTTAATTTCTTCATTATTTCAAATTGTATTTTCTTTCAAATTTCATTTCATATTTAATATACAGGGTGATTCACAAAATGGTAAGCAAAAATGAAACCTCGCATTATTTGGTGAATTTTAAGGGGATTCTTTTCTATAATGTTTTGATCGAGAACGCTTCGCTAAAAAGATACAAGGTGTTAAATTCAAAAAATTCAATTTTTAATTTTTTAAAATAATTTAAAAACTAGTAAACCAGTACTAAACAGTATTTGAAATTAGGTACATATATTTAAGTAAACATTCTCCAAAATCTGAGTGGTTTGCCTAAAATTTACATGCTCCAGTGGCGTAGATACAGGGTATCGCTGGCATATTTTTCTAAATAAAATAATACGCCACGGCGTTACCGTAACAACCATGATATTTTTGGATTCGTCTTTCAATTTTCTACAAATTATTACTCTCTTATGTTTTTCTAAAAAAAACTGATTTTCGATTAAAACTTAAAAAAACAACTGAAACAACTTTTACTTACCTAAATGACATGGCATGACTAATCATTCGCTTATTTATTCGAATAAAGAAATTAATAACACTAGTCATCATTTTAATGATTTTATTTGAGTAAATGCTCAAAAATACCTCCATTTCCACGAAAACAGACGCAACATCTTTTTAGTAACGAAAATGTAATTTGTTCAAAATTAATATATTAAATAATTAATACTTAGTGGCTTTAAATATTTAAAATTTTAAAAAATGCAAGTACTAAAAAGACAATAAGAATAATACATAATATATTATCATAAATATTATGATATTAAGATTTAACAAAACTTAATTATTTGTAATCTTTTCAATTACAATAATAAAAACAATAACAGAATATAATTTGATTATTTATCAAGTCCTTTACTTCAATTGATTTTTGTTTATTTATTTTATTTTATTTTATTTTATTTTTTTTATCTTATAACTTTAAATGACGATTATTATTCTATAAAAAAAAACTACTAATAATTGAAACAATAAATCTCTTCCCTCAGGAGCGGTTCAAAATTTCATAAAACAAAATCAAATGCTTTCAACAAAATTATCTACAGTATATTATCATTATTTTTTTTATTACAACACATAAAATGAATCACCAATAATTATAAAAATGTTTCTTGGAAAATTAAGTTAAATGTTTCTGACTGACTATATATCAATAAAATTTGGTTTCTAAATCATAGCCATGGACTATAATTTTTTTTAACTATAATTTTTTTTTTTACCAAAATTTATTCATTATTTACATTTGCTTTTTCTATATCTTATATTTACACCTACTCTAACTGTCCAAAACAATTCTTTAGTAGCTAAAATTCGACGTTCGTTTGACTATAATGTTATTCTACTTTGACGTACACAACAAAACTTATTCACTTACTGATTGTCTGTCCAACACCTTTTTTATGTCCTTGTAGATATTAGACTCCACTTGTATTATACTAATCCTACACTCGGATTCACATTCTATTTAAATTCAAATTTCCTTCTGCAATATTATAACTGCCAAATCCTGAATACAATGATAAATCAACTTCTAAATTTCATCCAACGAAGTATTTTGTAATAATACAGACTGATTTGCTGATTATTCTTTCTTTTCTCTTCCAAATATCAACCTTCTGTCAGAAAAAACTATCTTGACATCCCTTCCGCCACCTTCTCTTCTTTTATTTTTATATTTAAATTTTCCATTCAAAACCTCGTTATCATACAAACATTTTTATAATTTACAAAGCTCTTACATCTAATAACAATATAATTTTTTTTTAATTTAATTTTCCAAATGATTATTTAATAAGTAATTCTAATAATACTAATAATTTAATTCCATCTTTTAAATCAATATGATATTTCATTTTATATAATATAACTTTTTAGCATTTCTTGTGACTTATTGTTCAATCATTGTTTTATTTTAATCTTCATACGTAAATAATCTAAGTTTATTCTACATTTAATTTATCAAAATCACTTGAAATCATATGTATTTCAATATATATATATATATAAGAACTTAGAACAATATCAATTTTGTGATAAGAAATGACATGAAGTCAGATGCTTTTACGACAAAAGAAGGTCTAAGACAAGGAGGGGGTTTAAGCCCGACGCTTTTCATACTATTTATGGATGAGATAATAAAAATATGTGCACTAGATATAAAAAAAGTTAAACGTTGAATATAGGAACTTACAAAGGATAGACATTTCAGAGAGAGCATTTGCTGATGATGTGGTAATCATGTCGGGAGTTAAGAGAGATTTAGAGCACAATTTAAATATATGGATCTTGGTACTTGAAGAGAATGGAATGAAAATGAATAAAAAGAAAACGAGAGTGATGATGATAGGAAATGAAAATATACAGCAAGTTGATGACTTTCAGTACTTAGGAGTAGAGGCAGAAAATAACGGAAAACAAGATGCGGAAATAAATAAGAGAATAGATAAGACAATAATATTATATTACAAAGAGTACTAAGTTTATAGGGAAAAAAGAAATCTCGCAGAAAACAGAATTAAATGTTTTTAAATCAATATATCATCCAATCCTGACATTTGGCTGCGAATCATGCATTCTATCGAAAACAAAAAAAAAAGCAAGATACAAGCAAAGGAAATGAAATACTTACGAAGAATAAAGGGGATAACAAGGGAAGACAGAATAAGAAATGTTAAGGTAAGAGAGGATTTGAAAATACAGTCCATATTAGAATTTATCGAAAAAAAACAGCTGAGCTGGTGGGGACACTTACAAAGGATGGATATTGCAAGACCGGGCAACAAAATAGGGCAAGCAAAGACACACCAGAAAAAAGGAAGAGGAAGACCGAGAACAACATGGGATCAAGTAAGTGGAGAAATATTAGAGAAAAGAGGAAAGAAGTGGACATAAGCAAAGGAACTGGCAAGACACAGGCAGGAATGGAGGAAATTTGTGTATAGTTAAGTGAAATTACTACCTCCACCATAAAGTGATAAAACAGTATTTTGATTACATGTAAATTTGCAAGGAGTCTCCATTCTGCGAGCTTTGTTTTGTTTGACTCTGTATCAGTTTCACTAGTAAGAAAGTTACGGCGTTCCATTCTGTCGAGTCTTTTCTCTTAATGATGTCCTTCTAACTTTTTCTTTATATCTTGTTAAATAGCAAGCTTATGCTAGCTTCATTTATAAACCACTGTAATGGCTAACACATGATAATGTTCATATTATGAAGTTACTTTAGGAAACATTTTTTTATGTCTTTCCAAAACAAAACATTGATATGTATTCCAATTTTCATTGAAGAGTTGTTCTTTCCTTGTTCAAAAGTGTCAACTTTAGGTGGGATTATTGATTTAAATTCTACTAGTAAATTCACATATTTTCATCAATAACTGGAAACTATAAGCGACTCGTTTTTTAAATTATAGTTTTAATGTTAGCTTCTTCATTTTTACTTTACCTTAAAACTAACTCAAATCAAATTTAAGAGTTTTCTAAACTTCTCATCTGATGAGAGAAATAACTACCCTGCGGACTAACGCCCTGTCTAATACTGAATTACACCCGCAATATATACTAAACTTGTAATATCTCACTCGGGTTAAAGAAAAACATACCTAACTTAGAATATACAGAAATAATTTTCAAATAAATTGGTAACTGGTATAAAAAACAGTCAAGTAATATAAACAGTTGTTTGTTCCTTCAATGTCATTAACTACCGCAGATATTTTTTACCCTATCTACTGGTTAACTTTTCCGGTTTCGAACAATTTATAGGGGGTGGCTAATTCCACAATATCTCCTGTTATTAATTTACCGGTATTATACAACACGTTACGAATTAACCACGTAGACGCGTTGAGAAACCAACCGGACAATTCCTTAGGAATTAAAAACCATTCTGCAATTTACAATCAATAATTCCAGATCTGCATATATCTATTAATTAAATCCAGTGGACCGTGCATTAATATTCCACATTGTAAACAACGACAAAGCAGTTTAATGCCACGGGACCACCTCCACGATTACATACATACATAATATATAATAAATTTCGTCGTGCCTGTATAAACATCGAGCCGAACGCTTTTTCTGTGCCTCCCGGCTATCTATTATCCAGTATTTGATTAAAACTAGGTAGTTAGGTGCTCTGGTATTTGGACTTGCGCCAGTGGCGCGCAAGGTTCGCGTTGGAGGAAAAAGGAAATGGGAGGATCCTCCTACAAAATATATTATGGAATTTATGGCCACAACAATTTGCTCCATATTTCCATTTCCATTTAATTTGAACAGCTCCTGATTAGAATATAGATTATTTAGTTTTATTTTTCGGTTATATAAAATTGATTTGGCCCATGCAATAAAGGTTTTTTTCCACTACTAGCCTATAACACACCATTATCGACCTACCTTTGACGCGTAAACTTCTATCTTTTTGACCTGGGTGAATAATGATGAACTTGATTTATTATCCAAGGTATATAATGAAAATTACACTTAATAATTTTGATACTCGACAGTTATAGAAGTACAGAAGACAGCAATAATTGAAATCTGTTAATAAATATGCAAACTGTCTCGTGTAAAAATATCAGATCGATTGCCAATCTTATACACAGGCTCTTATGAGAGTTGGGAAAAAAACTTTAATTAAACGTGAATATTGCTCTTAAAAATGGTTAGGATCGGGAAAATAAAATTGTAATTAAAAAATATTACTAAACATTTTAAAACAATAAAAATATGCACTTACAATGTAATTATTGAGATAATGGAATGAATATATAATGTTTTGACAAATTTGAACAAACATCTGATCCAATGAAAGGAAATATGGCAACACTGTACGCTGGATTTAATGCTTCGACTGACGCGCTATATTTGAATAGCTCGATTATAGACTATAAAATTATTCCAGTCGAAAACATATGTAGTAATAATTAATATTAAATAAAATTTTCATGATCTAATGCAATATAATAGCAATTTGAAACAAAAATTGAAATGATCTCTTTGCAAAACAAACAGTATAGATGTTCTGTCATAATTTTCAATTTGACAAGGCGACGTCTCACTATCATACACTGAACTTCTTGATAGTTATCACATGGATTCTCGGTTTGCACATTTTACTTTTTTCTCATCAATCCACATTCTGATTCATACGCATTTTATATTACTTTTCAGTCATTACTTTTCCTTTGTACCTTGGATGTATTCATGTTTACGGAATAAGCGCAAAGTTGACAGTAATGACAGTTGACCCAACTTTTACCACAACGCCAAAACAATGTTGCCAGATTTCATCCATAATTTTACAAGCTCTTAATGAATAAAAAGACACTTTTATTCAAATAAAAAGTTAATTGCAGTGCATTAAACATGAAAATATATGCAAGCTAATATGTGTTGTATAAATTTTATTCGTATATATTATATTTAGTTCACTCAAATTAGTTTATGTAAAGTTGGTACTATAACGAAACTACCGTGTATAAGCATAGGTTTCCCTCCCGCACCGCCTGCCCCGCAAGAGATGTATCGAACCTCCTTAAAAACTGTGTATGCTTTTACGTAAAGATGTTTGGACTTTTCTGGCAGGAGTTGGTTATCAACATTTTCTGCCATTTTCCTCACTTCAGGGGGTGTGCAGCCCATTTCACTTTCACTTTCCATGATTTATAGCTTTAAATTAAATTAATTGCAAATTTCTTTGTGCGAAATGTCAAATTAATTGCAAATTTATTTGTTTGAAATATCACAAAGTTTGATTTCAATCAAAAGAGTACCCACTTGATTCTTGTACATATCAGCGTTTTTAGAGTATTTATTCAAATTTCGTGAAACTGCATGTCAATTATTGAAACTCGATATAAGGTGTAGTAGCTAGTAGTGGAAAAAAAAATATATAAACCACGGTAGAGAAGAGTGCCACTATATGTGAGGCACCAAGAATAAAATACCGAGCCGCAAGCGAGAAATTTTTAGGTGCCGAAGCTACTTCTCTACCTTGGTGTATAATGCACTATTATTAGTTAAAAAGTCTATCAGAAAGAGTATTTTCTATATTATTCATATTTAACAATGTCTACCAACATCTACTTTGCAATTATCACAAATTAACTTGTATAATTCTTCTTTGTTGTATACACTTTTCATTTCTTATTATGGTATCCTACAGATTGCCGCTTCATATAAACTCATTTTCAGTTTTTTATTTTAAATATTTATTTATTGCTAGCTGTTTACTGGGTATTTTGGTATAATTCAATGCTAGAGTAGTTGTTTCTGCAATATCAGCAGTTAGAAACCTTGTTTATGGGATTAGATATCTTTTGCATACCTAGATTTTTGCTATCGACTTCATCTGATAAGATTTTTTAGAAAATAAATGAATTTGTTTGAATTACCTTAACACCTTTAACAATTTTAGAGTTGAAAACAAATGTTTTTCTGTAATTATTTATTTCTGACATATTCAGTTCAGGTACCTGTTTTTATTTGATTTTACACCTCTGCCAATCTGCAAGGAGAAAAAAAATAATAAATACCCAAAGAATTCTTCAGTCCAAAGATTTATTTCTTTTTCATTTTCACTTTAACAGAAATAGTGCCATACTGAAATAAAAGTAAAGATGGAAATATACGAACATGACTAAAATTAATTCCTTCCATAACAACTACTATGAAGTCATTCCAAGTACAACAGAAAGTTTACAGTAGTATTGACAGAACATCCCAGATTTTAACACTAATATTGCAACATATACAGGGTGTAAGAAATTTGACTGCCATTACTTCAGCATAAGATAGAGTAATCATAAATGAACAAAAAAACTTGTATTTTACAGAGGTGTAAGATTCACAGTTTTCAAAATATAGCGAGTATTAATATTGGGGAATTTCATCACAATGTGACAACAGCGCCTAACCTGCTGATGCACACCATGTGTACGCGCGGCAGACATGTCCTACGGAAAAAATGTAAACAACTAATATTGTGAAACATTTAGTGAATTTCAAGACAATTGTTTTCCAGTTTTTAAATAAATAAAATAAAATGTATCAATTTTATAGTATGAAGATAGTGTTGTGCTTAGATTTTAGCTCGAATTTTAGTAATTACGAATCTCTTAAAACAGGAACTTAACTTTTAATCAAATTATGTATTTGAAAAATATGTAATTAAAGTACCCAAAGATTCACGTCCTTCAAATAATCATACGTATTAAAAATAATTTAGGTACTTACCAAAAAGCAAAATTCAGTAATTTTTAAAAGCACAAGTACAAAATAAACTACAACATATGCTCAAAATGTCCACTACTATTTTCGATGCACGCACGACACCTTTGAATCCAATTTTCGCGCACTCGCTGGAAAACACCTCAAGAAAAGGAAATAGTGATACGCAAAAAAACACTTCGATACGGTCGAATCCAGATACCAAGTCAATTGCGTATTGGTGATTGCTAAACACCTTAGTACCTCGTGTTAATAAACCGCCGCGCTGTTGTCACATTGCTCGATATGAATTTTATCGAATTTTAAATTTATTAGAACGCTAATTATTTTTTAGAATTAATCATAAAGAAGTTCAAAAAAGTGATAAACATTGTATTTTATGGTATTCTATGCACGCGGTTATGTCAGTATTCCTTAATTAATCGAACTTTTATACATTTTTGGAGATTTCTATATTTTTTTTCTCGGAAATGGCCGAGTTTAGGACCTATGTCACATAAGGTTTTTTTGTTTAATTTAATGTATTCTATCGCCTGTTAAAATTAAGGAAGTCAAATTTCTAACATCCTGTATATCTTCTTCAATCAAAAAGAAAAACAGGTTTATATGATGTGTGAGGTGGGAATTAAGTAGAACTCGAACTCGAAAAAAGTGAAAGATTCTCTGACGGCAATACGAAGCTGTTGTAAAAACTCATTTTGCTTGATTCTTGCTTGTTCTGATGTCTTCTTGATCCTTAATCCTTGTCCTTTCACAAGATCCTTGTTGTGAAAGGACTAGGATTAAGGAATAGCTAATGACGAGATTAAATTAGTGGAGTCATGTCAGGTCATACAAAAAAATGTATTTCTGATGTAATAAAAAAAAATCATATACATGGGTGAACAGTGAGTACATTGGTATAGATAGGTATACGTACTCGTATGTCACTAATTGCTTTTGAAGTACAATCAATTTTTTTTTCAATCGCCAAAGTGCGATTTTCTTTTGCAGCATTCAAAAGTGTATCAAATCACATCTGACAGCAAACAGTTATATCGAGGAACAGTCGAAACTATTTCACACTGATCACTTATCCATAAGCAATTACACGTCTATATAGACTCATCCATCACAGGCGTTAGAAAAAAAAAATTGTGTACACAGATTCAGTTCTGCGTGAACCGTTGAGGTGTGCGCATCGATCTTTACGTCTTGTGCGTGCTCTGATGAAGTCATTTGAGATAGAAGACGAAACGTTAAAAAATACGACGAAATTAGTGGGATGTGGACGAAATGGCTATACCTCAGTGCGAGAAGGACGATTTTCAGTCCTTTACTTATTGTCCTTACGGACTTTCTGCTTGGTACGTCATCTGGAAAATATTTTTTAAATTAGTAACCCATTACTCGATATGTATGTGTCCTTAATAAAGGAATATAATAGGTATCTATTAATTACTAATATTACCACAAGAAATGTGTGCCGTAATATTTAAATGTTTGCCTTTGTATTTAGCACTTCATTTTTGACTGTATTATAAACGAAACCTGATTCTTTGTAGGCAAATGCTATCGCAAGTTGGATATTGTTGACCAAACGAGTGTATCAGTGTTAAGTGATTAATGTTTATGGATTTCTTTTTAATTAGGACATAACGTCACGTGTCTTATAAATAATTATTGGATCAGTAACTGTCAAAAATTTCAAGACCCGGGACATTAAGATAAAATTAAATTGTGGAGCAGTTTACGAAATAATTTGTTACATTGTGCATTAAACTGGTGACAAAGGAGTATGTTTTAGTTATGTTTTTGATAGGTGCTGTCCGCGTGGTCTGGCGGTCTTTTTTTTTTTGCTTTACGTCTTAAGCGAAACTGTCTGATGGTTTAGAACAAACAAGCTAATTAAGAAATTTGCCAATGACGACGGAATTATTTTTAACCTATTTTTTTTCTTTGCGATGCATCTTGTAATGACATTTTAATAGCCGTCGTCGAATCGTTCGTATTAAGATAAATTATTTTGGAATAGTTGGAGTGCACTACTTAGAAACCGATTAGGGGGTTAGTAATTGTTTTGTTTTTTCGTTAATTTATAGTGCACTTAGATAATTTGGAGGTGTAATGGTAAATTGTGCCAGTTTCTTTTATAAACAGATGTATGATAGAAGAAAACTTCTCTTTTTGTCAATTTAAAAAAATATGTATATGCTGAGTAATCAGGCATGCATTATGTAAAAATTACGATACTTAGAATTCTGCATTACTCATAGTTTATCATTTGGTAAAATATGTAAAAATATGTAAAATCATTATAAATTGTTTTCCCGAATAGGGGACACCATTCTAATAATTTTGATGTTGAAAATTAGTGCTTCAGCTATGCTATAAATTCATATCCATAAAATCTAGTTAGCCTTGGAAATGAGAAAATCTGATTTTATTCACCAGTAAAGAGCCATTACTGTATGATTATACCATAAAATTTTATTAAAAAATACAAAACTGAGTGTTTGTAAAAATTTCATTGTCCTAAGTCTATTTTGTGGTTTTGATTTCATATTTTTTCGTTAGAAACAAGTGCCCTTTTCGTATGAGACTTGATTTAAGGGAATATTATTAAATTCAAAACCAAGCAAGATGTCAAAATACGTCTAGGATATTAAAATTTTGCACGCGAATTTAGTTTTTCATTCTGAAGAACGTTTGTTAATGACATTTTGTCATATCTCATACAGAACGACACTTTACTTTTTTAATTTTCAAGACCAACTGTATTTGAAATCATAGCAGATTTTGTTTCACACATAAACAGGGCTAAATTGCGAAAATCTATTTTTTTTAAATCAACAATTTTTAGAACAACTGTAGATATATTAAAAAATACGCGAATGAATTTATTATGAAACTATTTAAATAAAATATAAAGGCATATATTTTTACTTGAGATTCAGCCAGAGTATTTTAGCAGTAAAAGTAGATTTTGGCGTTTGTGTGTGAAGTCATCTATTTTGTTGTACAGAAAGGTTCCAAATATTATGTACCTAGAATAATGATCCGAGTTTGTTTGCCTATTTCAAAAAACCATTGCTAAAAAACAACAAACACAAAAAGAACGAAAAATGAACCGTTCTTCGACATATTTTGCCCTGTAACATTGAAAGTAAGCCCTAAATAAAAAAGTCATTCTTTATTTTTTGTTTATTTGATTTTCTATAAAGTTACAACAACTGCGAATCAAAAAAGTTAAATTTTGCATTGACAATAGACGAGAAATAGTAGAAAATCATATGTATAGTCGTATATCGCGTAGTTTTCGATTGACAGGATTGTTAATTGAGAAAATTTCAAAAAATATCAAATATTTAAAATTTTCTTAATTAACAATCCTGTCAATCGAAAACATTTACTATTTGTTCACAAAGTTGCATCAATATTTATAAATATTTACCTATTTTAAAAATGTCGAAAAACGGGTAATTTTTCGTTTTTTTGTATGTTTGTTGTTCCCCTGAATTTAGCAATGGTTTTTTGGAATAGGCAAACTCGGATTCTTATTCTACGTAATATTTGGAATTTTTCTGTACAACAAAATAGATGATTTCAAATACAAACGCATTGAATCCTGTAGCGCCTGGACTAACTGTACTACGAAATGTTTTGCTGTATATGGATATTTAAAATTTCCGTTAGTTAAAAATGTTATTAACTTTTTTACAGCTATCTACCTGCCGAATGTAGAACAGTACCAATTGGTGTATAAAATTAGAAGTAATGAAAATTGTATAACTTCAATATTATGAATGAATTTTTTCGTCTTTTTATCATATAGGTAACTGTAATACCTACCAATTTTCATCACTAATATGCCAAAACATGGGCTGTATACGTTTTAAATTTCTTGTAACTACACCTCAACACAGATCAGTACTTCTGCATTTAAAAACAATATGTCTGAATATTTTTAGAATTTTAAAGTAAACTTAAACGAAATAATGAAAAATGTATAATTATTAAAAAACAAAACTAATTTTTGAAACTATGAAAACTTTTCGAATCCATTTTCCCGAATATTTCATGCGGCGGTAATTTTTCAGTACAATTCGGGGTACCGTGATGAAAGTAAATGATGTATGCAACTAATACGTGGTGCTGATTCAGACAAACGTGTCGCAAAAATTGTTAACTGCTCCCTAGTTCTTCTCCGCCACCCGGCAATGGCAGTAGTTAAATGTAGTGCGTTGCACCGCGGGTTCACGAGAGGTCAACGAGGGTCACGTGACCCCACATCGATCCCTAGACTAACATCAGACTACACCTACCAAAAAATATAGGAATTACGTAATCAAGTAGCACTCCTGCTGCGGCTGCCGCTCATTCTTGAAATGCTTGGGCATAATGTTAGCCAACAGACCAACAACTTTATTTAAATTAAGTCCGCGATGGGCCTAAGCGTCTCGTTACGAAAAATGTGGGTGGAGGACGCAGACTTGTATTGTTATTTGTGATTGATTTAGATGTAAACAAAACAGTATGAGCATAATTATTTAGACACGTACTTGTTAAAGCTGCACCAGCTTATTTTGGGCGTGGGTACGCATTTTCAAAACACGATTTTCTATGACTTAATAGGAAAGTAAGGAAAATTTTTAGTATGACTATCAAATTGATTCTTGCAAGTCGAATTCAGTCTTTTTGGACTAAATATTGTACATTGTAAAGTATTAAACCCATGTTTGAGTTCTAACAGAGTAAAAATTTGTGAATGGGTGAGTTTCATTTGAAAGAAATTGAATTTGGAATTCGAAGCCTATACATGTTTCATTAAAACTCGCATTGTATGTACTGGGTGATTCATTAACTATGGGAAAATTGAAAGCTGAAGATACTGAAACGCAAACATGCCTTATCCGAAAGTTGATAGTTTCGGAAATACAGAGTGTTGAAAGTTAAAATTTTAAATCGTTTTTTTTGCGATTATTCTGAAAATATGTAGGTTAGGAACTTGAAAATTTGTGAAACTATATTTTTTTAAGCGAAGAATAAGATGCGTGTTGCAATTTCAGCGTTGCTTATAGAAGGCACTACTTACGACTAATTTTACCGAAAATTTAATAACTTTTTACTCTGTATGTCTAACATGAAACTTGATTCAAAACCTGAAAGAGCAATAATTTTTCCATTAAGGTGGCCATATTCCTGGCCGAGAAATGGTGAAATTTCTGGCAATTTTAGGTACTGAAATGTTGAAAAGTAAAACGTGTAGAACCAAAGTAAGCACAAAAATAAAAACCTTGATGTTTTGTTTATTCATTGTTACCATTTAAATTTACCCAAATAAAATAACTAAAAAAAAGCGTTTGTAAAACATACGTTTTCTGTTATCCTAACCCCACATTTTAAGAATTATTTTCGTACTTATAAATAAAAGTAAACAATTTTATATGTAGGACTAAGCAAGTAAATGTTATAAGAATATTTACATGTGGAGTTATGTCTAAAAAAGTTAGTATTTTCATAGATTTCAGTATCTAAAACCTTGATGTTTTGATCGTTTTTTGCACCTGTTTATTCGTTTTACTGCGGCGTCTTTGAAAATACTCAGGTGGCATGACATAACATTCCTATTATTTGATAAGCTTTAGATTATTCAGTTATTAAATGTTTGAAATTATTTTTCTTTGCGGAAAACACTATTTAAAAAATATGGGGCCCTTAAATACGTACTTTTCTTTCATTTCGGTATCTCGATCCGTTTTCGAGAAAAATCGATTTAACGAACACTATGTTTTGATAGTACGAGAAATTAAAAGCGAAACAAACTAAGTGTTGTTATTACAACAATTAACAATAAAACAAATGAAGAATCCACCGTTGACACTATTGGGATTGCGTTTGACTTCGTTGGCAGCGATTTGTATTCTTTGCCACAACTCTTCATGCGAGTCAATAGATTATTTGTAAACTATATCTTTCATTCGAGACCAAATAGAAAAATCAAGATGATTGAAGTCCGGACTTCTGAGTGGCCAAGTAAAAATGCTTCCACGGCTTGAAGAAGTTCTACTTTATTTACGAAGTGACGTGGTTCATGCACGACGGAGCTCCACCGCATTTTTCTCGGCCAGTGCGTGCCGCTCAGAAGTCTGAACTGCAATCCTCCTGATTTTTCTATTTGGTCTCCAATGAAAGATATAGTTTACAAATAATCTATATCAACTTTCGGATAAGGCATGATTGCGCTTATGGTTACCATTTTACGTGTAGTATCTTCAGCATTCGATTTTCCCATAGTTTATATGTATATACAGTCCACCAAATCTAAGAATACCTTTGCAAGTCGGCTTTAAACTAACTTTTATTTGTTCACTGTACTACAAGGTCTCATAGTTCTAGCCTAAAGCTAAAATTCTGTGGCGTCTAAAATATTTCATTTATTAGACGATTCTAGATTATTTCTATAGCATATTATTTCTATAGCATATTATTCCTCAAGTAATGAATATGCTCCTGTTTTTTTTGTACTTGTTATCGAGATACCTAAAGTTGCTCCTCTGAATGATATCAAATATACAGGGTGTTCCACAAGCTCTATGACAAACTTTAACAGATGGTAGCTGGGTTAATTTCAAACATTTTTTGTTATATAAACATAGGTCCGATTTGTTTTTGTTTAGAAGTTACAAGTATTTTAAAAATATAGTCTCTCGAAAACTGTCAGCAAAAGTCGACATTTTCGTTAAATTTTCAGTTAACAAAGTGTCTTTTTTGTCATCTAGCTGCAAAATACTTTTATGTTCTAGAACATAAAATAGATATGAAAATAATATGTATTTTTTTCGAAACTTATTTATGATTTTATTAATTAAACGATATACATTTTAAGACCATTACTGGCCAAGACAAGAAAAAATACATTTTTTAATTATTCTTTTTATTAAAGTATATTCAAAACACATACATTAAGACTAAAGTACTATTAAAAAAGATCCTATACAGTATTTTGAAAAAAAAAAACACATTGGTGCGTATACTAAAATTAATAAAACTTAATTAGTTTTTTGTGAAAATTTTCAAAGCAAGCTGGATACAAATGCACTTTACATAAATAAATAGTATTATTTTTGCAAAATCGACACTTTTTCTTGCACTATTTACCTTTCTCTTGTCAAATCTGACTTCACCTGGTAGAGGGAATTGAGATGGTCTTCCATGGGTTCAGTTGAATATTGCGGTATTTGAAACAACATCGGTGTTTTCTGTATCTCCGTAATATTTCCGCAAAGAGAGTACTAAATCCGAAAGAAATTTTAGCTGAAATTTCGCTCAGTGAAACCTCATCTTTCGAATCATCATCACTATCTTCTATAGGTACTTGATTGTATTTCATACGTTCCTGAAATATACGTCTGCAATCCCTCTTGTTGAATAGTATTATCATATTTTCCTCATCTGTAATTTTATCTATTTCTGGCGGTACATAAGCAACATCAATCGATTCAGCATTTTCACAATCTGAATCCTCTTCTAAAAGAGCAAATAACTCTCTAGTGGTTAGTGCCCTTTTCATTTCCCATTTTGACAAATGACTGCAATAATATAAACAAAATTATACCTCTATAGCTTCTATACAAATAAAAAATCTCTTACCTCGTATTGACACTGGATGTATCTGAAAAAATAACTATTATGGATTACAGAAAACTTTAGGTCAAACAATATTTTATACAAAACTACACTTTTTTACACAAAGGAAAACCGAGAAGTACACTGTGCTAATAATGAACTGATAGATGTTCTGACAAGTCCTATATTTTATATGCCGAGATTTGTCCAGACTTGCATAGCAGTGAATAAATATGTCAATCGTTATCGGCCAAAGGTGCGTATACGCATCCACTACATATATGTATCACTATGACCATCGTTTTGACAACGTGAGTAAAAAACAACTATGTGATTATCAAAATAGTTATCTTTTAGTTACGCCTGGCTCAAAAAAAAATAGTCTGCTCATTTTTGCTAACATAGAAAAATATTTGTTTGAAAATGTGTTCTAAAGTTTGAATTACCATATTTCCTTAAAAAAAATAACATTAAAACAATATTATTTTTAATTAAATAAAAATACTAGTACACTCTCTGGACTGTTGGCATAAGATTCTGTAGGTAGTAAAGCATAGAATTTTACGGATGATAAAAAAATTAAAATAAAAGGGTGCGTTTACGCACCTTTGGCCACTAATGGGTAAAGTAATATAACATTTCAATACACAACAGTAACAGGACGATTAGAATATATTTTTCACTACATGTAAATAGAAAGTGCCGATATTGCAGTGAGTTAAATTTATGCTAGATCCAGTGCTGTCAGTTATCGTAGCTTTTAGTTCTGGGTGTCTGTCTGTAATTGATCAAGTTTACTGCGTACGTTGTATTATTGGCAAGTTCCGTAGGCTCTGTTGAACATGGTAACAATTTATTTGCGATTGAAACTTTATTTTGTATAGAATCTTCTTTATATGTCTCCGCTACCGTACTAGAACCCCACCCTCCATGTCGTTTAATGGTGGTAATATCGGCCCCTGCGTCGGCTAACAGAGTGGCGGAAGAACGTCTAAAGCAGTGCCCTGTATAGTATAAGTTTCCGGACGAGGCAAATTCAAATATTTCTTTTGACACATTCCTTATTCTGTCGACGCCAACCATTCGGTTAACACATTTTTCCTTGACATACTTCACAAAAACTCTTCGACTTGTAGTAACAGCCCAACGCACAGTATTTGCGATATATTTTCATTTGATCTGGACCTGAAATCACAAAACATCTCGGAGTATGAGTTTTGGAATCGGGAATTCTCATAATAATAATTGCATCTTTGTCTTCTATATCATCGATCGTTATCTGTAGTAGCTCATCTCTTCTCAAAGCTCCACAAACACACAATTATTAAAATGACCTGAAAAGTTGTCCAAAATTAGTTAACTCGATATATTTATATTATTTTGAACTACCTTTGTAGCAAAAATCTATTATCAGGTGCTTCTGATAAAAATCTATCATTTTCCTCTTTGGGCAGGTTGATGTCTGTTTGGGTATCTTCGTCGTTATTCTCGGGCTGCTCCCATTGGAATACCCATTTAAAATGACAATGTCTGTATACTCTTGAGTTATAAATAAATGTATTTTTTATTTAACAGTTTAACGCTAAGTGTCAAATGAAAAATCTAATGACACAAAACAATAATTATTGTTATCGCAGCCACCATTTTTATTTATCAGGCTAATTTGATTATAATATATATGTAATTAGACACTGAAAAAAACTCTGACGTGATGTTACCAAATGAGTTGCAGATTCGATTTCAGCGACCCAAAAAACATATAATACGATAGGTTCGGCCGAGGAGACCTTTCGTCGATTTTTTTTGTGGTCCTGTGTATTATTAATATTAGTAAGTGTAAGCTGAATCACCTATTTACAAGCTTTAGTGCATTTGTAACAATGAATTTTCAACACTATGTTGACGCTATACATATACAGGGTGTCCCAAGGTGACAAGACATTAGACGTATTTCAGAGAGTACTTCGATATTAGTTTTGAAAATTTTGGTAATAGTGTTTTCGGGCATGCCGTTCTCAACTAAAATAATGGCGTCCACCTATCGCTTCCGGATATACCGGAAATTGACGTTATTTTACATGGAACACCCTAATAAATTTAGAATGTCAGCATTTGAATAAATGTTAATGTTTTCCATTCTTTAACAATAAATAATACTCAATTAAACATTCACTGTATGTATTAAATTGACAACAATAAACTTGTGACAGATTAGGTGCTTGTTTTGAAGTTCCACTAAAAATTTTGCGGCAATCCTCGCAAGAAATAATGCGATATCCGTTGACTGCATGAAAAACAGTAAATACCTTAAAAACCAGAAGAGATAGTTATAGGGAACCATTATGCCATTCGAAAGAGAACAAAATTGTTCATCAGGTTGGGCAAGAATATACAGGGTGTTCCATTTAAACAAATATAAGTTAAGATGGTTTAAAGTTGACTAAATTCGGCATTAAATTTCTACCACCCTGTATGAAATTATATTATTTTGAAATTATGTTAGGGAAGCTTAGAGTTTTATTTATATCCCCTATAAATTTTATCACACTAACTTTATTATTGTAAAATATACATCTTTTTGAATTAGGCAGTGCTTTTTTAATTTTTTTGAAAAAATTAAATATATTAAAAACGGATAACTTTAAGAATAGGAAACCTTTATGAAAATTCACCTAAAAATTGACGTAGAATTCAACATTGCAAAAATATATAGGGTGTTCCACTAAAATAATTTCTGGCATAACCGGAAGCGTTAGGTGGGCGCTATTATTTTACATAGTTAAGAAGGGCATGTCTGAAAACATTATTGTCCAAATTTTCAAAATTAAAATCGAAGTAGTCTCTGAAATATGCCTAATGTCTTGTCACCGTGGGACACCCTGTTTGTTACACACGTGTTGTTATATTGGTTGGTAGATTTATTTGAATTAGCTTAAAGTTTTCGAAATAAAGTAAAAGCACAAGAGCTATTAGCAAAATATATTTAAATTCATTTTAAACTAGTAAATAGTTGTTTTTTATTTACTCATTACTCATTATCATATTTTTATCAAGTTGTCTTTTAACATTCTTATCATAAAAATATGTAATAGCATCAAACGATATAAAACTTAAGGTAATAATTTCCTTTTCAGGGTAGAGACAACAGCAGTACATTTTCCAAGTCTACTCACCGACCAGCGTCCGCTTCCAGTCCACCTAGCCTTCAGGGGCATCACAGTCAGTGCTGGCAACCGACCGATCCTCCAGGACATAGATGGACTCGTCAGGCCCGGCCAGATCCTGGCCGTCATGGGCCCGAGCGGATGTGGAAAGACGACCCTCCTCAACGCACTCAGCGGTCGCCTGAAATTGGATTCCGGTCAGATCTTTCTCAACAGGTAGGCGATGATTGTCGATTACCTTTCCCAGATGACGACGGAGGTATCTCTGTCTTCACACGTCAAGCTTTAGCATGTTGTTTTGAGATACGAGGTCGGTTCAGATTTAATCAGCGGCGAGGTTTTACGAGGGTGTTTTATAAAGTAACAGTTATTTTTGGGAAACTGAATAGTTCTTCGTTCCTCATTCACGCCTCGCACAGTACTTCGACTCTTCTGTCCTCTTTCAATCACGATTGAAACATATAGAATACAGATTTGTATAACAATTTGTATATTATGTAAGCACCGCTTTTTTAATACACTGATCGTACTTTTACCTTGTGCTGTCAAAAAAGCATAGTTCATTCTTTTGTAAAAATATACATGATTTCCTGTCCCCAGGTCGTCTTCATTGTGAATCAAAAAATGGCTTTCTGCTAATTTTCTTGAAATTTTGTAGGTTGATAGTTCTCAATATGTAGAAGTCAGAAGTCTCAATGGGCACGAAGCCCTATAACCCCTCCTTCCTCCCAAAAATTTATCCCCAAGGGGCTAGAGGGATATAACTGATTTCTGAATGTGAAACAATTTTTATTCTTGCAGTCCAACCAACGGCTACCACAAACAACTACCCCTGTGACCCTTCAGCCACAGACCATCTAACCCCTCCCCTCCCACTACCACCGAGACCATCAAACCCCTTCCCCCCAATACTGCCCTGAAGAAGATTGAGAATGGATTTAACTGATCATATGTATTGGCCAACATATTCCTACTCTCAGACTACCATTACCCCCAACCCTCCACACCCCGACAATTTGCCACCTTTTATACCCCCCTCACTTGACCCTCACCCCTGACTCAGCCTCGCCATATGAATTTCACTGAAGACTGATTGTGAATCATTTAATTCCTGCAGACCACACCACAGTTACCTACCATGAAAAAAAATGTGGTGACCCTTGATTAGAGGTGAGGGTGAAGGGATGGAAAGTGAACGGAGGGAGATAAATTGTCGGAGGGGTGGTATTACAAGAGTATTATCTCTATATATCGGTTTATTTCTCGATTCTGCTCTTGTCCCCGTTCCATTCTCTTCATTCACTTCTAGTTTTCATATAAGTTTCTTATTTCATTATTAAGTGGATCCATGTTTATTCGTCTCCATAAAAGAAAATCACTTTAAAGAGTTAAACAAAAATGAATGTATATAAAAAAAACTAGATGTAACACTTCTGCCGCATTTTTTCTACGCATGTCTTTTATCATAAAAGTTTTACTGTTATTACTTTTCCTTATTCTTCTCTTTTCCATCTGCTTCTTTCTCTTTCTTCGTTTTCATTTTTGCCCTCCTTTTATTTCTGTTCTTTGCTTTTTCTCCCTTCTTTATCTTTCTAATAATTTTGATTTGCTTCCCCCTCTTCCTATTTCTATATTCCATTCCAATATATCTCCCCTCATCTCTCATTCCTCCTTTCCCTCTTGTATTTCTCCCCCTTCTTTCATTTCTTTTTCCCCATCCTTTCTTTCTCTATTTCCTCCACAAACTCTTCATGCTATACTTTTGCTTAGAAAATTCTCCTTACCTGCATTAGATAAAGAAAATTTTACCAGAGAAAAATGTACACATGAGTTAGTTCTTGATTAGAGAAAGATATGTGAAATCATTTTTAGATATCCTCAAAATCTTAGGTAGCATTAAGATGTTAGTAGCATAATATTATATCTTTCTCCCACATGACTGTGCTTTGATATCGTCTAAGATTTCAGAGACAATGTAAACAGCAAAATGTTTGAACTTGAAAATATGTTTCATAATCTGTATTGTTAGAAATTGCATGTCAAATTTTATCTGCCCTCGTATTTCCTCTGCTAGCAGATGAATCATATTTGATATTGCTTCATTCGTAGAAGAATTTTTTCTATTTAAATAACAACACAAAGTGTAGTAACAGTGATGTTGCCATGAACCTCCAGAACTAATTCCTTTGGTCGGCAAAACAGATGAGAGTATTTTTCCCTTTTTTCTGAAGAGAATTAAGAGAAAATTACTCAAGAACCATTGAAGATACAGACTTTAAACTTGATACAGTGAAGTTTCTCATGGTAGCTACTCACAAATAAAATTTTATCAAAAGTTTGTCAGTTAGAAAAGTTTGGGAGTTTCACTTTCATTTGACACTGCAGAGAATCTTTTACAGATTGACATGGACGATTTAACTAAAAGAAATCTCCAGAGGAACACAAGTTTTTAGAGGAAATGATCTGTAATTTGTAAAAGAAAAGCCTCTGCAACATAACAATAACCACTGACGTCTCTGAAAATTCCCACTGCGCTATATCAAGTTCAAAGTCCATAAAATCTTGGACTTAATTAAATTATTAAAACCGCAGAAGAATCAGTTCTCAAGTTTATCGCAACGTCACTGTTACACCCCGTGTACTAATTAATTGATATTAAATGCATGGAAATATCAGTTTGGTTGAGACAACTGTGTCTCCGTAGGGATCCGCTATGCAAGAGGTGGAAGAGAAAGATCTGCTACGTCCTCCAGCAGGACATATTCTTCCCGGACTTATCGCTAAGGCAAACTTTAGAGTACACAGCAAGACTGAGATTACCTGAAACAATGAGTCATTCACAAAAGATGCAGTACGTGGACCACATAATCGAGGTCCTGGAGCTGGGGAACTGTCAGGACACCATAATAGGGGATTACATGAAGAGGGGGCTCAGCGGGGGGGAGAAGAAGAGGGCGAACATCGCATGTGAACTGCTAACTAATCCGTCACTCATGCTTCTTGATGTGAGTACAAATGTTGAATGTAAATCTGTGTTTTCAAATTTGTATATGTTCATGTTGCCTTTTATCGATAGTAGTCCAAGAGAATTAAGCTCAAAACCTTCGAGACATGGCTGTTGCTGTTAAGCGTCTTTCCGAGAACTGTTTTTTAGTACTTTGATATATTTTCCAACCCGCAATACCGCTTCACGAAAGTATTTGTCTATAAAGACAAAATTTTTCTAACTTTTAAAATGGCACCAAAAATTATTCAAAAAAAGAAAATTGATATTATAACGGTTCTATATGATAGTTAAGGTGTCCAAGTATGTGTAAAGAAATCGCCGCCAATTAAAATCCCTAACTTTAACCCCAGCACTCACGTACAAAAAAATAACGACATTTCGCGCTGAAATTTAGTAACAAATTGTCTCGTACCAAAACTATCAGACCGATTTTGATCGGGTTTTGGAATTTCGTTTTGTAATCGTTTAGAGTATTTACATATACATTTATAGTAGAATTGGACAATTTCTTGCCTGTCAGTTTGACGCTTCCAAATTACCTCGATTTTCATCACCTTCTTACGTTGTTTTGGCTATTTAGCAACAAAAATATGATATGCGCATGTATCAAAATAGTTCTATCGTGTAGCAAATTTCATAACAAACAATTTCATTATTAATAGTTTTTTCTGTAAACTGCATATTTAAGAAGTTATGTTGGAAAATGTTAGAAAAACACGTCATTTCTGAGTATTTTTGCAGTTTTTAATTTTTCCTGCAAATAGCACAACTTTTTTTCTTGACGCAACCTTATATTTTCATTGTATATATTATTTTCGAGCGATTTTTACTAATATCCAAATTACGTCAAGCAACAGCCATGTCAATGTGTAATTCTCCTGGACTATAGGGCCGTTTTCAGCAAGGAATATTCACACCGCCAACTTGAGGAACTCTTTAAGTACTCTGATTGTTTGAGGTGCACCAGACTTTGAACTTTGAATTTAAAAATGTATGTCGTTCCTTCGATTTTTCTGGCACCAAAATATCATATCCATTTTTGGCTATTTTTGTAATTTTCTGGAACAATAGCTGACATTCTACCAGTTTCCTAGGCGACGAATTTTAGGTGAAGCGCATTCTTGATGATTCTGAAGCTACGAAGACAAATTACCGCAGAGGAGCGCCATGTGCAACGTGTAATAGGTTTTCATTATAATTAAAGTTAGTAGTTATTTCGTGTTCGTTATAAAGTTTGCTGGCTGTTCTAAATTTATTAGCAATACGGAGCCTGAACTTGTTACTCGTTAAACACGCATTTTAATGTAAGTTATTACCTAGCTTTATTAAAATTCAATACCTTGTTTTACAAGTTTATTACAGTGGAGGATATTACAAGAAGGAGTTTAATAAACGTCACTTTTCTCATGCCACATGTGTTCCTAATCCTAGGAAAGGAAAATATATTCATAGATATATTTTCTCTAAATATTCCTAGTATATGAGTGATAATTTGAAGGATGTACCTACTCATATTTATGTGGTTAATAAGATACCATAATTAGGAAATTTAAGACTTAATGAATATTTACCTATTACTGTACATGGTGTTCCATGGTGTTGTCAAATTATAGTGAATTCATTGTAACATAATTTTCTACATTGACTTCTACCCCTCGGTCGGTAGAGACCTTAAGTCTACATCCTGTCCATATTCAACTTTTTGCATTGTGTCTTGAGAGTTACAAAGCCGTTAGGATGTCTAAGAAATTTTGCATAATTATCATTCAATTATTTAAGCTGAACAACAGTGGCGTGAATGTGAGACTACCCACATTCACGCCACTGTTGTTGGAAATAAAATGGTTTGTACGTTTTTCATAAGACGCGTTTAATATTTATTATTGTACACATTTTGACATCGTTATCTTTAGCCAATTTAATGAAACCAATGTAAATTTTTCCTCAAAGTAACAACTCTTAGACTCAGCATCCCCTCTATTTTTCGAAGAGGAATTCACCCCCATAGTTTTTCTTCCTTCATTTCATCTGCCTCTTCATCACTGTTCATCTTTTATGCACGTCTCGGTATATATTAGGTACCTTTTCTGTATTCCTATTTTGTCTGCTTTCCTTCTCTTTCTTAATTTCTTCTCTCTTTCCTGTATTTTTTAGTTTTTTTCTAAGCAAATTGATGTTCTTCTCTTTCATGTCTTTTTCGTTTTTGTTTCTTCAATTTTCTTCTCTAGTCTTTCTTAATCCTTCATTTCATTACACTTTGATATTTTCTCATTCCTCTGTAACCTGTTTTAAACTACACTCTATATAACATATGAGTTTTATTTTATAGATTTTGTATATTTTCTTAAATTTTGAGATATCCTCGATTTTTCTGTTCTCACTAGCCTCATAATTATTTCTGTTTATTCGTCTTTACTGTTTATTCGTCTCCATAAAAGAAAATCACTTTAAAGAGTTAAACAAAAATGAATGTATATAAAAAACTAGATGTAACACTTCTGCTGCATTTTTTCTACGCATGTCTTTTATCATAAAAGTTTTACTGTTATTACTTTTCCTTATTCTTCTCTTTTCCATCTGCTTCTTTCTCTTTCTTCGTTTTCATTTTTGCCCTCCTTTTATTTCTGTTCTTTGCTTTTTCTCCCTTCTTTATCTTTCTAATANAATTTTCTTCTCTAGTCTTTCTTAATCCTTCATTTCATTACACTTTGATATTTTCTCATTCCTCTGTAACCTGTTTTAAACTACACTCTATATAAAATATGAGTTTTATTTTATAGATTTTGTATATTTTCTTAAATTTTGAGATATCCTCGATTTTTCTGTTTATTCGTCTTTACTTAAATACTCTCTCTGCTGTTATCACTCTTTCTTCTTTACCTTTTCTTGTCCTCCTATTTTCTCTGATATTTGTTAATCTCTCCATCCCCTATGTTGTCTTCTACTCCTCTTTCATTTATTCCTTTTTTTAATCTCTCTTCCTCCTTTCTTTGCTTTAAATCTTCTCTTTTAAGTTATTTTTTCATATCTGAAATGTGTCTCTCTTTTCTCTGAACTGCCTCATTCTAATCTATATGAAGGAAACATGATTTTGTTTTGGGTACTTTCGCACTATTTCCTCTACATCTTTTCAATTAGAAAATGTTTTGTATATTTCAAAAGTTTGTCCTATCTTTTATTCTTTTCCTAATTCTTCTCTTTTTTTCGTCAGCCTTTTTATAATAATACTTTCTCTATATTTTTATTTTAATTGCGATCTGTTCTATATATCTGTTTTCTTCTCCTCCCTCTTTTTGATCCATCTATTATAGTTTTACTTTGCTTTTTTTCTTCTCTTTTTCTTTCTCTTCTCTTCCAAACTATTTCCTCTTAGTCTTACCGCTGTTGAAAGATAGAAGGAAGATACAGAAATGTTGCTTCCTTTCTCTTCCTCTCTTGCCTTCTACCTTTCCTGTTTAAACTGATTCATGGTATTCTACATATAGGAAACAAAAGCAAAATTTTGTGTATCGGGAATTTATTTCATCTTTCAAATATCTCTTGCATTCCTCATTTATCAATAGAAGGTTGTAGTTACGCTTCAATAAATATGACATGCTTTTTTAAAGCCACAAATTAACATCAAGGTATATTTTTTGCATAGTAGCTTAGAAGCGTTTTGAAATAAACAATACTGTTGTATTGGAGATAAAGAGCGATGAAAGTGTCTTTCTCGTAATAAATCTTTTCAGTGTTACTTTATTAGAAAAGTGATATTCGGCTAACTTCAGCTTTGTTTATGGCCTAGACATCAAAGTTAGTATAGTGAAATTGGTGACTGATACCGGGTGTGTTTTCGTAAGTAAAAATGCGTTTGTTTCAGGAACCGACATCCGGCTTGGACTCGCACGCAGCCCTCAGCCTTATGACCACGCTGAAACGGTACGCGGTTTCAGAGGGAAAAACAGTAGTTATAACGCTCCATCAGCCTTCGTCGCAGATATTCCATCTTTGTGATAAATTGCTTCTCCTCTGCAGTGGCCAGACGGCCTATTATGGTGATACATGCAAAGTTGTCGACTTCTTTAGCAGCGTTGGACTGAATATTATGCCCCATTATAATCCTGCGGATTTTATACGTAAGTTGTGCTGTCAATATTTACATTTCTTGTCTACGGATGATTTATATATATAACGCGTTTTCATCAACAAACCTGATATTACCGTAGTACCTTTTTAGTCTTTTTTCAGTTCATCTTTTTAATAATTTATTTCTTGTTACTTTAGTCTTAATTGCGTTCAGCTAATCAGGATTTAGTTTACTGCAGCGGAATTATTTCCCATAATATTTATATCATGCTGAAAATCGCATCGGTTAAGATCACAGACGATTAAAAATATTTTTAGACTTTACGATACGCTGTCGTTGCAAAATCCCTCTTTTATTGTAGTTTTACTGGGTATTTAACCCGAATTTCGTTTTTTATTTTCGCAGTGGAACAAGTCAAAGGACCTTCGGAATTGAGACAAAGGATTATATTGGCAGCTAAGGAGGCGAGGAAGAACAAGGACTATCCCGTTGAGTTGAGTCAAGATTGTCAATATATCACGGATAAATATAACGACCATTCTACCAAAATCGTACCTGCTTCGCACGGGCCATATCCAAGTCTAGAACGTAAGATATTTTCGTTAATTAATTCATTGAAATTGTCCAGTCCACGGTATTGAAACATCAATATTTGTTTTATTATCTAACTCTTTTTTTTTGCAAAAGTTACCTTCATATCGAATTAAATCAACCAATTTCTCAGGTAAAAATAAGTGAATTGAAGGAAATTTGACTTAATTTAAAAACGGCTGTTTGAAAGTTGTTCTTTTTTTTTAAATTAGTGTAATTCCTCCATAAATTATTGAAAGTCCTTAGTAAATCCTACTATATTCCTTTTAACCTCAGTACTTCCCAATAATTTTTTCTACTTAGACATGATAATACCTTCTGAAATGTATACGAGACACCTTGTCTCTTTATTAGACTTCCAAACTCCATCACTATATTCTTTGTTCAGAAAAAACGGGAAAGGAAAGTTCAAATTCAATTCAAATGTAGATTGGGTGGCCTCACAGTTGAGGTTCTCTAATTACCTTAGAAAGAATCATCACACTTGTGTTTATTAAAACTTTTTCTCTTATTTTTGAACGTAAAATCTAGAAACGAAACTTAACGCGACATCCAGTTTGGCGATCGTATTTGTATTTTCAAGGGATAGAAATATTTTCCCCGCCTATTGATCTCTTAAGGAAAACAACTGCATTTCCGAGCATTCTCTTGATTCTGTTAAAAAAGTCTTTGATTTTAAAATTGCTAGATTTCACTAGAGAGGAACTGAATTTACCAGACAAAAAGAGGAAAAAAAAGAAGTGTAAGATATTAATTGACTATCTGGGAATCTGGAAAAATTAACATTTTAACAACTATGTTTATAAGAACATTTTTCTCTGGGGCGCAATATCATCTACATAATTCAATTACTTACATATTATTTCCTTTGCAAAAATCAATGGTGCGAGAAATACCAAACTTTAATGAAAACCTAATTGATAAGTTTATTTCGGACAAAAGCAGAAGAATGGACTTTCATTAAAAAAAGATAAGTTTTATACATTTTCCTTATATTTGAATAGTACTTAAAATAAAACTACCCAATTATATTCCATTTGTTTTTTCGTCTGACGAATCTGTACTTGCCGTATGACCACTGTTTTCGGAAGTACCCTGTAAATTTAAAAATAAGTATTTTACACTATTACCATTATATAGTCTTTATTCAAAACAAAGGAAAATATACTCGGCCGTTGCAATCACTTAAAACTATCAGACATGGCATCCACTGGTGATCTCAATAAAACATTAGATTGGATAGTATTGTACTTTGGCGTAAGTGCACAAAAATTAAAAGTAGTAAGGAAATCAAAGCAATCGATGAAGTTGTTTCGAAGTTTATAAAAAAAGTTACCGTTCTAGTTTTTAAACTATTAAACATCAAGACCAGTTAAAGCACTATAACTTATCCTTCTCAATATAAACACCAATATCTTTAAATACAAAAAAATATTTCAAGAACTTCCACAGTGTTATAAAGGGGATACCAAGCAAGCATTGCATACTCTATCCCAGAACGCACATAAGTTTTAATAGCATTTACGTTAGTAAGCTGCAGTTTTCAATTATAAATCCATAAAATTTCAATGCTTCATTTGTTTTAATGACTAACTGATCATAAAATTAAAATTTTGCTCAGACGATACTCCCAAATCCTTTCAAGAGTCAAGTCGGGATGTTACAGCGTTATGATTGGTATAATTAAATTCACAGATAGATAATTTTCAAGAAAAACTTAAGGTCTTTAGGCATTTACGTGGATTAAGGTGTAGTTTATTTTTTACACACCAGGATTTTATACTGTCAAGTTCCCTCTTTAGATTATTACCATCAACAACTAACTAGTTATCGATGAATAGATTTTTAAATTATCTGCATAAAATAATGTACAGTTGATTGCTTTATTCGGATCATTAATAAGTAATACGAAAAGTAACGGGCCACGTGTAGACCCCCGAGGTAGTCTAGAAATTGCGATAATTAATTAAATATAAACCGTTGTAACTGACATACTGCATTCTGTTGTACAAATAGAATCAATGAAAACTATTCCATTATTAAAACAATTTTGTGCCAGTATAAATTACAAAAAGGACGCTACACTAAACATTATTCCAGACGAACGCTAACGGTATGCGCGTTGATGATGTTTTTTTTTTGATAGACAGCGCAAAATATGTATAACTCAGTAAAATGAGATTCGACAAATAGTTGTTGCCATATCTAATTTCTAGTTTGTCTAGGCTTGCAAACGGCACCAATCATCGCAAATCTTCATTTGCAGTGCAGTTATTTTAGCGTAATTGTGAAAACGTATATGATGTCTGTCAGGTTAGTGCGCCTTTAAATATTGCCAATTGTCCACGTGCTTTTGATGATCGCATTGTCAATCAGCGTTTGTGTGAAACAGGGATAAAGCCTTGCTTGGATTTGAAAACAGCGATGAACGCCGACGTTTTGCAACACCGAACGCTGAACGTGGGTTGCCTTGCAGAACGTTTAAATTAAATATAATGTATTACATTCTTGCAATGATCGTAGATGTTCATCGCTGTTTTAACAATCAAGCTTTAAGTACGTTTCTAAAGATGTGCCGCAACAACGGCACCGACGAAGCAAGCCTAAAGATACTGGATATTGTTAGCGCCCTGTTGCCAGTATCTATCCAAAAAAAGGGCTAAATGATAGATACTGACGCTGAATGTGCTGATTTTATACACAATACACGCTGAATGAAGAACTTGTCATTTGCAAGCCTCAACAAGCTGGATGTTGTCTTATAAGTCGCAAACATAGCAACGCGACCATCAGTTCATTGATCATCAACGCGCTAACCATCAGCAACCCTCTGAAGTGAGTCCAAGTTTCCTCCATTTCAGTGATGGAATTTTATTGTCTTACACAGTGTCAGTCTTTTGTAGTGGAATAGTACTTATACTTAAAAAATAACTATTGTGTCCATTTTTGTAGAAGACACATTAAACTCAGTGGAACCAGACGTCCGAAGGCTGTGGCTGGACACGCACTCGCACGCTTCCTCCTCGGTGAGTTCGGAGACGAGCGACTCGGACTGTTACTTCTCGTGGCCTACCAGCTTCTGGACGCAGTTCAAAGTATTATCGCAGAGGAATTTCCAGGAGGCGAGGCCCAGGATGTTATCCAAATTGTACTGGGTCCAGACGATAGGTCTGGGCATCCTGGCGGGACTCCTTTGGTTTCAGCTGGAGAGGAACGAGGACGCCCTCCACGATATTCAGGGGTGGATGTTCTTCTCCACCACGTATTGGATGTTGTTCGCGCATTTCGGGGCTCTCAGTTCTTGTAAGTATGTTTTGATTCAAAATAACAGTTAATATCTCTTTTGCAATATCTTACAATAAGTAGATCATAATATGTTAAATATAAGTTTCTGGATTAGACAATCGGGAGGTCTTTCTAAAAATGTATCAAAAATGCTCCAGAAATATTCGAAAAAAATGAAGAAAGTGATATATTAACACAAAATATTTTCTTTATTGCTTTGAATACACGAAAATAGGAAGTAACTAGTTAACATATCATAAATTTATATGTCTGAAAGCAGTGTCCAACTAGTTAACAAGAAGGATAGACTATAAAACAGCTTCATACCTGATGATTGAATATTATTTTTTGGGAATATGTGAAATTCTTGGTTTTTTAATATCTTGACTTATCACATTAATATTATGAACACTTTTTTCGAACCGCTGACTCCGCTGGTAGTTCAGCTTCTGTTTACATATGCTGGTGTAGGGTTGTTTGGAAATTGCCGCGCTGCTAACTCTCGTTTACATCACCGTTTCTATACGTTACCTTCATATCCATTGTTACTGTATTGATGGGTCATTTTAGTATACTTACTCCCCGTTATTAATATACAAGTCACTGGTGTAATATCCTTTCGCAAAAAGAAAATACAGTTCAGAATAAAATATACATACACGTTTCCACGTTTGCGTAATGGAAACTAAAGTAAAACTCATAATTACTTAAAACTGACTTGGCAACGCTGTAGAGAGCTTCTCCAAATGTCATATTATTGACCACGATGGTACCCCTGGACTCTGAGCAAAACTCTCACGAACTACTCCGATGGACGACCAGAGTATTTAAGTGTACTAATTGATTCTGTCCCCCTGGATTTTTCAATGAATCTCTTCACAGTTGATGAAGTTAAATCACTATTCCGACCATATATTTTGTACGAAAATTGCACTATAGCTGTCAAACCCACATTATTTTTAAAATATTACCCAACAATGGAAATGCGTTGTTATTTCGTGTAGCACTCCATATTTAATAACTCTGAACTGTCGGCAGTCACGCTGTCCTTTTTTTTCGAAGGCAACACTTTGAATTTTACTACATTTAACTTAAAAAATTTATAAGTGCCATTTGAAGTAAAGATCTTTGATTTTTTGGGGCTTGTGTCCGACTGACTATCGCTTGCGGGATACTCATAATTTTAAATATTTGCTTCTCTGAGAATTGAATACGAATATTTTGTCCATAAAAAAACAGTATTGCGTTTCAATTTTTTTTCTACCCCAAAAAAGGGGCGTTGGTACATTTTTTCGACATGTCCGGTACGTACTAAATAGAGTAAGTTATTAATACCTTTGCTTCTGTTACGGTTGAAGGTTTTAATTTTTAAGTTATTATTATTATTATCTCTTTCCATTTTAATTATCAGATTTATTGGAAGTAACGACGAAATTGTCCATAATGTACAAGGATGTTGACAGAAACATACTGATAATATTGCGTCCCTGAATATTCTCCAAACCGCCTTAATTTTTTGATCTACAGCAGCGGACCATGACGATATACAGGCGTGTTTAATCTATAAAAATTAAACTACAACTTCCTAACGATATTTGTAATAGAAAAGTCTTATACGAAAAAGTTTTATTTTTGCGTTTTTTTTTTTTTTTCGTAAATTAAAGTTCAATTATGGATCAAAATATTTTCTCTGGAACGGTCCTGTACGTGTGCTGTACGATGAGTAACGTGCTGTAGACCAGCCGCGTAAACAAATCGTCATTCAAAGAGAAAGATGCTTCTCAATTTTTGGTTTTCAATGCAAAAGTACAAACTAAGAAAAATAGATATTTAAAAAAAACTTTTCTTATTAATTAATAGTAATTACTATCTTAAATGCATTGTTGTTACTACAAGAGTTCGCAAACAAAACCACATCCTTAAGCATCTGTAGTTGCCAACTGCGTGCACTAAGCAAAATCCATTAAAATATGGAACAAAATGAAATAAAACTTACGATTTTTAGAGAAAATGTTGAAATTGATACCCATTAGCGCGGTTACAAGCACGGCACCGACGCACCCAGTCTACTTGATAGGTACATTGCCGTAAAAACCATCTGCAAAAGAGCATTCGCTGATCATAATCCGGGGGTAAAATCTGTTGAACTGGTTGCAGATGATAGGGGTGCAACAGCTGGCGCCTTAAGATGCGATATACGGTACGAGATGAGGTTCCTACTTGCAGTGCGAGTCGTCGAGTACTAATTGTGGGGTCTTCGTCAAGATTTTCCAACACTCCATCTTCAACATTAAGGTTCACTTGCTGACCACGTTCTCCTCCTCGAGGAATAACACTTCCCGTATCTCACAGCCGCTGAACGCATTGTAGGATTGTATTTGCACATGGGTGGTGACGTTGCGGCCATCATTCCCGTTACATCTTAGTCGCCGCGAGCGCATTTTTTCCGGCTGCACCATACACTAACACCATATCAACACGTTCGGAAATAGTAAATGCATTGTTTTCTCAGTTCGTTGTAAAACTAGTTTGTGCACAAACTAAAAAATTAAGCAAAGTAAGAAATAAGAATCTCGTTTTTAATGTAATCGGCACGCTATTCTTATTTTTTAGCTAATTGTAAAAATTACATTGTCACGGTCGTGGAATTACAAAATAAAAACTTTTGTCTGGAATTTTGCACTTTTTAACACTGATGGGTCGATGGACGGTGCTTAATGTTTAATAATTAAGTGATAATGAATTCAATACAAATACAAAATCAGTTGACTGCACAAATTTTTTGACAATGTAACCTAACCTACTTTTAGTATTACTAGTATTAAATTATACCGACTTTAATTATAAGGTTGCACCTCGGGTCGCATAAAAACATTTCCAAAGTTTTTAGTAAATAACATAGGGTCGGCCTTCATTTTCGTTGAATAAATGAACTTTTAATTTACAATAAAAAACGGGAAGATAGAATTTTTTCGTATAAAAGTTTTCTATTGCAAATATCATCAGGAAGCTGTAGTTAAATTGTTATAGATTATACACGCCACACCCTGTATATTTCATATCGCATTTGTTGTATTGCCGTTTTTTAAAAGTATTTTAATACACATGCGGCGTAGATAATATTAGAAATATGTAAGTACTAAAATAAATTCAGAACCGTACTGAATGAAGAAATTATTTGTGGTGCGAATCTTTGATACGAATAATTTTTTTTATAATTGTTGGAACAGTACGAATCTTTAAAAAAATCTCATCTTTAATCCACAATTTGTTTTCTTTCGGTTCGACCACTACTAGAGCGAACTTCAAGAACCGCCTATCGAGTCGAGCGTATATCACACGCACACCGTTAGAAAGCGGCTTTAGAAATTAATTTCGTTCTTGTTTTAGTCCCCCCAGAACGAGAAGTGATAAACAAAGAAAGGCAGTCGGGGGCCTACAGATTATCAGCTTACTACCTAGCCAAAATGATAGGGGAGCTACCGTTAACGATGACACTCCCAGCAGTTTACCATCTCATATCATATCCGATGCTAGGTAAGCCAGTCTTAGGTTTCCGTTCGTACGGAAAATCAAACCGTTGATTCTCTTCCAGGATTCCATTCGCCGCTTGTGTTCCTGACGCTGCTGGGCTTCCTGCTGCTGAACACGGTGGTGGCGCAGAGCGTCGGCTTCTTCATAGGCGCCTGCTGCATGGACATGCAGGTGAGCATCACGATCAGCGCCCTTTACACGCTGGCGACCCAACTGTTTGGCGGTTACCTAGCCACGAACATACCGGCCTGGCTCACGTGGATGCGGTACATGTCGATGGTCCACTACGCTTACCAGAACATGCAGATCATCGAGTTCGGCGAGGGGCTGCCCATCAAGTAAGTAGCATGTATTACGTTTACTCCTAATACTGTTTTAAGCGGTGTTTGTTATGTAGTTTGCATAGTCGATAGGTAGTCATTAATATACTGGGTGAGTATAAAGTTCCGCATAAAATTATGCGTCAATTAGTAAATTTAATTAGCTTTCTTTTGACGTAGGCACGTTAGCCATATTGGCCTAAATAGCGGCCTGATGAACTAAACATGCAAAGGCAACTCCTACATTTTTTTTATTTTTGCATTTAGCATCCAATTTTGAGCCTTTTGTTATCATAGATGATACTTTCTTCCAGTGGATTTACCGTTATTTAAATCTTTATGTCAAACGTTTTGTTTGAATTTTTTGTTTAACGTGTTTTTGCATAAGTTTTTAAAAACATTATTGAAGAAGATATGAATTTTATGCGGAACTTTATACTCGGTATAAACGAAGTCTGGTCAGAGAATAACCGAACTTTTTGAATTTCGCGCTAATGGAAATATTTAGTGATGTACGGTTGGCAGCATTGCGTTGCGCATAACTTCTTCTGTAATCACATGTTCTTGGATGTTGATACCTTTCGTGATATTGTTATTTGAGGCAGCGTGTTTAAGTGTTATTCCCGATTTTTCAAATGTCCGATTTTCTGGAACAACGAAGCAACGTAAAATTGTGCGTGAAACTGGATTCAAGTTCAATTGTTTCACTAAATGACGTCACAAACTAGCCGTATCAAACATCTGTTAATAACATTTAATTTTCGCGCCAAACTTTATTAATAACACAGGTCAACAAGGATCTAGAAGCAGTCACACTAATATGCATTCCCGAAGATTTTTGGTGCGCTGAATCCGAATCTGGCCGCTCTATCACGTCAGGTTTTTGAGATATCCTAAAAGTGCAAAAAACACTATTTTTCGTCATATTTGAGATTATGTAGTATGCCATCTATTCTTAAAAAAAAATACATATAATTTAAAAGTACAAGGCTCCCTCTTTCGAATGCCGTTTAGTTTGCTCAAATATCTTTTTTTTTTCGCTGAGATATCAAATGTTGAAATTTCTAAGTTCATCAGTTTCTTAATATGCGATAAGGATCCCTTAGACGTCAAACAGTTCATTGCTGTACAGAAACTTCATACTCAGAAACCTTCAATACCCACAAACCCATAATCCCTAAACCAACAAACCCCAATCCCACTAAACCCGAACCTACAAACTCCAAGCTTACTCCAAACCCATAAACCGTTGGGTATGAACTTTCTGAACTGCAATCGACTGCTTGATGTCTAAGGGATCCTCAGTATATTTTCGCATATTAAGAAACTGAGAAACTTAAAAATTTCAACATGTGATATCTCAACGAAAAAAAAAAGATATTTGAGCAAACTCAACGGTATTCGAAGGAGGGAGCCTTGTACTTTTAGATTCAATGTATTAGTTTTTTGAAAAAGAATAGATGGCATCACCACATAACCTCAAATATGACGAAAAACAGTGTTTTTGCACATTTAGGTTAGGATATCTCAAAAACTTGACGTGATAGAGCAATTCTACTGCCAGATTCGGATTCAGCGCACCTAAATCCTTCGGAAATATATATTCAAGTTTCTGCTTCCAAAAAAAAAGTTAAATTTTGTTGATCTTAAGGGGGATCAATGCGAAATTCAGGATTTTTTTTCAAGAAAACAATACAATATTATTGTTTGAAACTTTGACACTATTTTATATATAGTTTAAGAAAATATAAAAAAAATTCTATGATAAAATTTAAATTAATCGAAGCGCATGGAAGTCATAACGTAGGACACGTTTTTTTTTTCTCTTCATTTATGCCACGTTTCACAACCACTATATCATTCTGAAACATGCCAATCGAAGTTTTTTTGTTATTATAACACTTATACCTCGTCCATGAACCTAATTTAAAAGTACAAAAAAATGTATTAATAAAATGGCGGTCATTTGAAAAAAATTACAAAACTTTTTTCATTGTTTTTACAAAAAAAATTATTAAATAATTATTTTTAACAAAATTATTTAGGTTAGTGGATTAGTTAATTAAATTTCCTTTAAAATGGTACTTTTCTTCGATAGGTTGAAAAATTCCTTGAGTAATCGCCGGCTCGGAAAATTGAAAAATTTTCATTTCGAGAAAAATTAATTTGAAGTTTGTGGTAAACGACGTTTGCGAAAGTAGCCCTAGCTAAACCGTTTCGCTTTAAAATTTTAACAGTGTAGGGATCCTAAAATGTTGTACTTTCGATTTGTTTAATAAAAAAAAATGAATTTTTCGATCGTTTTCGATCGATATATATTATAGTCTGGGAGCGAGACAGGCTAATCAGAGTGCCACGACTGCAAATAACTTATTCTCAAGTATTTTGACCTCCTGAATCCAAAAAACTTGGTCGCAAAGCCTGAAAGTGGTTAGTTTAATTGTTATCAACAAATTAAATGTTTAAACGGCTGTAAAAAGTTTATTTTTATAGCTAGTACAATTTTTTATGCGTTAATAGTTACGTTTTCTCATAACAAACATATTGTTTTTTGAAAATTAAAAAAGGATTAACTTTAATCAAAGTTATTGCAAATTTATTGCAAATATCTTACATTTTTCGTCTCCGCGTGCACCAATTTTACCGTATCTGGTTCTATTGGACGGATTGAGACGCACGACATCTCATTTTAAAGCTTGAACTTTATTTTACAAGATTAATTTTTTTAAATAAAAATTAATGGCAGCTTAGAAAGATGTGAAATTTCAACGAAAATGCTGGTTTTATTTGTTTCTAAGGCTTTTTTTGTTATTCAACTTCGATGAAAAGCCAAAAAAGTTACCGGATACTGTTCCTCGCATCGTAAAGATCATTTCATGCCTTATAGTTATTAGTTTTTCTTTATCAAAACCCGTGAAGTAGACGCAGAGTGCAAGTGCACTATACAGGGTGTCCCGAAATTCATGCAACAAAATTTGGCCATAGATTCTTAAGACAAATTTAGAGGACCCGTATTTTTTCTTTTTACGAACTGGCCCCTTCTTTTGGAGTTACAGCCCCCTGAAATCTGCCCCTAAGAAGTCTTGTGTATATCTCAAAACCATGTTGTATGAGAATCACTAATTTTTTTGGCGAGAAACCTCCTTAAGACACTTTTTCGTGGACCCCCTTGTCTTTGGAACCAGAAAAATTTGGTCGAAAATTTTTTAAATTATTAGTTAGCTAGAAAGCCATTGAATTTAGAAACTTTTTTGTCTCTTGTTTCTTAAACGCAATGTTTTTGAGAAAAATGGCGAAGCATTCGAACACATTTTGACATTTTTCTCGAAACCATTGCGTTTTACGAAAAAAGTATAAAGAGACAAAAAACATAGCATCATCAGATTCCACATGTCATAAAACCCCTGTGTAGCAAATTTAGTGATCTCATACAACAGGGTTCCGAAATATAAAAAAAAAGAACATCTTAGGTGCGGACTTCAAGGGGCTGTAACTCCGAAAGAGGGGGCCACTTGGCAAAAATTAAAAATACGTGTCCCCTAAATTTGTCTTAAGAATCTGTGATCAAATTTTCTTGCATGAATTTCGGGACACTCTGTATATACTTATATGTTTTTGATGTTAAAGTATTTATTAAACAAGAGTTACAAACACCATTTAAACATTGCTTCCTCCACCAGATGAATTCATCACTAATCGCACATGCAAAGTATGCTCTAGAAGATCATGTGTTCGTGTGGCTGCAGAAATTAAATGTTGCTCATTTTGCTATTGCCAAAGGGAAAGCACCTGCAAAAATGTCTATAATGAGCCCATTATTAAAAAATAAATAAATTAATTAAATTCTTTAAACAATTGTTGTTATTACTTATGTAAATTTTATAAATATCAGCAATTAAATCAATTGTTAAAGCTTTTTTATTATTTAGTCTTTGTGACTTCTTAATAATAAAAGTTTATAACGCGTCGCCGCGTTCTTGCACTCTGAGCTTTCGATCGAGCGCGCGTCTTTTCGCGGGTTTGATAAAGAAAAACTAATAACTATCCCTAAGGCATGAAATGATTGTTACGATGCGAGGAACAATATAACTTTTTTGGCTTTTCATCAAAGTTGAATAATAAAAATAAAAAAATAAAACCAGCATTTATGTTGAAATTTCATAACTTTCTAAGCTGCCATTAATTGTTAAACAAATGAAACATGCCAATCTTGTAAAATAATGTTCAAGCTTTAAAATGAGATGTCATGCGTCTCAATTCGTCCAATAGAACCAGAGATATGGTAAAATTGGTACATGCGGAGACGGAAAAGTTCTTTTTTTAATTTTCAGAAAAATATATGTTTGTTATGAGAAAACGTAACTATTAACCCATAAAAAATTGTACTAGCTATAAAAATAAACTTTTTACAGCCATTTAAACATTTAATTTGTTAATAACAATTAAACTGACTACCTTTAGGCTTTGCAACCAAGTTTTTTGGATTCAGGAGGTCAAAATACTTCAGAATAAGTTATTTGCATCCGTGGCTCCCTATCTGGCTCCTAGACTATTAATTATTAACGACCTCTAAGAGATTGCTAATATTTTTGTCAGGTACATTACTATAAGAGGTTATAGATTATCTCTAGACATTAAAAAAATATTGCAAGTTTCCTATTACGATCGTGTTAGCCGTCGCAATTGAATTTGGCTTTTAAGGGATAATATATTTTTTAGTATATCCCGACTCCAAAACAATATGTAGTGCCTTTTGTGGAATCATACGACGCATTGTTCTAGCTGCACGGTCGCAGCTTCTTCGGTCGACTCATTGAAATTAGAGCTACGGCCTTACTTATTATTGTTACAAACAAATCCAGTTACTCACACGTTTTTTTTTTTTTGTTATAGATGTGCGGAACAATCCAAATTCAAAATCTGCACCAAAACGTCCCACATACCAGTAACCTCCATATTGGAAGCCCAGGGAACATATCTGCCCCTTTGGGCGAACACCATCGTCCTGTTGGCCTTCTTACTTGTATTTCGTATACTAGGTTATATAGTCTTACGTTACTTTAAAGCTCCCAAGTGACCCTAAGTATGTACTACCTATTTACAAAATGTGATAAATACAATAGATATTAGTCATGTTGACGTGAATCAAAAAGGAATCGCGCATTCTTCAACATACGTTATTATTCTATGGAAATCGTCTATTTAAATCGGACACCGCCAAATGTCTTATCGATTGTTATTATTGTTTTTCTTTAATTCGAGTATCTGCTGTGATTTTTGTAAATAAGCCCGTTTGGGTTGCCCGTGGGTCATCTCCTAGATATCAGTGGGACGTTACCTTAGCTACCTCTGGACGAAGTTAACGCAGTGAATTTTTTTTTTTGTTTCACCCCGAACGACTTTCGCGGCGTTCGATCTAACCAGGCGATTTTCGTGCTGTAATGGACAGTTGTGACTGCAGTTAAAAAAATGAACAGGCTGTGCTTTAATTGTAACTATTCGTGTTACTTTCGTAATTTTAAGTTCTAGTTCGTAATTATCCATTCCAATCTGTTTCTATGGTGACGGGCCCCTCGGGCCCGCTTCATGATTCGAACAGGTTTTGGCTTATTGTGTGCAGGGTGCGCTAAAGAAATATTTTTTTCGTGAGGAACCAAAAGTCTGAAACTACTGAAACTGAAAGGTAAGAAGCGTTTTCGCAAGGCCACATTACACGCGGGAACCGCACAGAAACCTTTTTTACCGTTCGGTTCGGACGAAGCGAAATTGTATCACCCTGTATATGTATTTGAGAGCGTGAGGGAAGCGTTATATGCACAGTGTGCCTTCGTTTTTAGTATTCGATGTGCCAAGTATCGCAACCAGCTAGGCTACTGCCAGATTTAAAAAGAAAAAAAATTGAAACCGATATGTATTATTAAGGAGTGTGCATTGAGAGGACGGAGGATGCCCGGCGAAGTGTAGTGTGGTGCTAAATATTTTTTTAGTCAGTGCTACCAGGAAATTTATGAAATTACGTATGAGGAAATACGGTTGAAATTAGGAGTATGCAAAAATTATTTTTGAGTGTTTGTAGTTTTGGCGAAAACAGGAGAGTAAATCTATTAAAAGGTAGTTTACTCTAAAATTAATATTTTAAATTTACAGGGTGAACGCAATTAATGGGATTTGAGGTTACTTAGAAACCTATGAGATATAAGAAAACCGATGCAAGGGGAGTTTGTCACTTAGGTGCTTAAATAGAACAACTCGGTAATGAGATCTGCGAAATATTTTAGGGGTGGTACCCGAAGTTATTTTGTGAAAAAAAGTTCATATTGACTCGAAATTTGAAATCCGCTTTGGAGGGATAAAGGTGCATTTTTTGGAGTGATCCGAATATTTCTACTTGCACCAGTAGCTTCGTGCGAGAATGCAACACACCTTTTTAATTACAAAAAAATGGTACGCCACTGACTTTTTCCCGTTATGATATTTTTTTAGAAATATGCTATCAATTCTGAATGAAATTGGTCCCTTCAATTTTTTCCGTAGGATGCACCATTTTTGAGGAAAAAAATAAAACATATTTTATTGCAAGTTGAGTATTTTTAATTTCTATTGATACATTATCTAGTAAGTTGCTGTCAATATTTCTAAATAAAATACAACCATCAAATCTCGAGTCAATATATTTAAAACTCTGAAATAATTAATAATAAAAAAAAAAATTTAATAACTCTGTATCTCGGAAACGAAGCATTTTTCGACTTGTATATTAAACATTTTCCTGATGTAATCTTTAAAAAATGTGCTTGTGGAATAATTTTATCGATCTTACGCATTGAAATCAAAAGCAAATGGACTCTTACAGCTGCCGTACTGGGTCTTTTTATTATGTTACCTAATTTTATGTTCAGTCTCTGTAATATTCGACGTACGTGGACGAGAATAATACTTTCCATTATTTTGGGAGAAATAACGTATGCATTTCAGAGAGACCACCACCGAAGTCATTTTAATGATATTTACGCTGGAAACCTTATAAATAACGATCTTTTCGCTTCAGAGCTATAGAGTGGTTTTTAAAAAAATGTTGATCTTGACTAAGTTCTGTGTCTAAGTTACTAATGTCGGATCGAAAAACGGCAATGACAACAGAGTAGCATTGAAGAAAAAAGTCGTAAATCCGTTCATTTCCAACATTGTTGTTCGAAAACTCAATTTGAGATGCAGTCGAGTGGTAACAAATAGCATCTGTGACACAACGGGTTAATCAATTTTTTTAGTCGGTGCATGAAAGTATACATTGATTTTCGTCTATCTCTCATGGTTTTCAAAATAACTCCAAATGCTTCTGGAGGCTTATAGTATTTCCCGAAGAAAATCGACAAAATTTCATCTTGAAATCTTAATTTATTTAAGCAAAACAGAACGTTTTCAATTTTGGCCTCTTTTGAGATGGGATAACTTATCCAGAAAATTTCCAATGTTTGCAAAATTGATCTTTCTGTGCGACATATTCCATATCGCATTGACCAAAATTGATTGATCCAAAAATTGGGCAACGTACCAAGACGTTTAGTTCAAAATCTTCAGTATGTCATTCATACACTTTCTAATGCGTAGTGCCGTATTTTGGGAATTCAATATGGCGGCCGTGTATGGTGTCCTATTAACGAAAGGGAGTAAAAATTTTCAATATATTCAGCAATATAAGATCTAAAAATAGTCAAAAATAGACCGTACTCAAAATTACTAAATAATGTTGAAAGCTGTAGGTACTTAAAACCTAGGTACATAAAGGAAAATTATGCACTCAGAAGAGTACATAGTCCATTGGGCACTTTTCGTTCGCTTTTGATGACTACAAGTAGACCAAGAGCCATTAAACATGAATACTTTAATCATGAAAACCTAATAACTAGGTGAAAGCTGAAAAAATTGACTGACAACTTCTTCATATTTCTGTCTATAAATAATCGATTGCCAAAATTTTTTGACATACTGTGCAGCTAGGTTTCAGATTCATTGGTTTAGATTTGGTTGGTTATTACTCGATAATTCTGAACTACTGGAATAACGTTAACTGTTTTCAATCGAAACCACTAAGATTGTAGTTCCATTCGACACATACTCGATGTTTTCAAAAACTGAAAAGAAACTTGCAGCTCAGGTATTTGCGATCAAGGTGTTCATGTTTCACGGTTTATGGTCCCTATGTAGTCACCAAATCATAACCAAAAGTCTCCAATGGATCTTGTACTTTTCTGAAATTTCCTAACCTTATGTACCAATGTTTTAGGTTCAGGGTTTTTAGGTTCTAGGTTAATAATTTTGGCGCACCGGTGTGTTTTTGACTATTTCTAGAATATGGAATAACTGTATATTTTGCTGAAGGTACTGATATTTCGAAAATTCACAGTGATTGCTCAATTTCCCTTCGCCAATATGGCCGCCATATTGGATTTTCACAATACGTCCCTACGCAATAGAAAGTACATGACATAAGAAAGTATATGAAATAAGAAATCCACCATCAAAGGTCTGTACCAGGGAGACTAGACAAGGAGCACGAACTCATACGCGAAACACATCACAAAAACAGTATGATTTTTAATTTATACGCTTTTTTTACCTCTACACTATTTCGGTGCATATGGGACACTAGCGCCCTCTAATTTGGTAAGATATTTGTTTACATGGAGTTCATGCCCCTTGTGTGGTCTCCATGGTCTGTACGTTGCTTCATTTTTTTAAGAGAGGGGGAGGGGGGTAAAAGTAATATTTTTTTCCGTAAAAAAAAATTTCATTTGTAAGAAATTCGAACTTATTTTTTAAAACTAAACACCTGATATATCTGCATATTTTAATTAAATGAAGCATACACTAAATTTAAATCATTTTTCTGTGATTCAACTGTTCCAATATTTAATTAAGTTTGCCATGACTTCTTTTTCTTGAATACACGAGATACATCCATGGCATAGTTAACTGTCTGTCGTGAAACAGTTGGGTTGTAAAAACTATGTTTTATTGCCTACAACTTGATTTGAGAGCAAATTTTCCGCAGGTATAAAAAATAGAAAATGCACGATACCATAGTATCACTTTAAAAAAATAATTAAATTTTGGGTTATAATAAAAGATCGGAAGCTACGGAAATATATGAATGCTGTGAATTTTTCGTAAAAAATTACAAGTTTGTAAAAAACAAAAACTAATTCAACTTTACAGAAAACGGTAAAAAAATTAAAACGCTCTGTATCTTTCCAACGGATTAAAATATCGAAATGTTCAATGTTTTTTTGTCTGTTTCTTCGATAAATGCGAGAAAATCTCCAAAGGTACAGAAATTGGTCCACCCTGTAAATTTACCTAGAAAAGGATTACAATTTTAATGAAACCTAAAAATATAAGTTAAAAAATAATTTTAAATATGGTGTAATAAAATATACCGAAGGGGATGACCCGTCCATTGCCTACTAGGCATCACAATAAATTTTTTAGACATTTATATAATGTATATAATGTATCAATGTGTGTGATAATTTTGTATTTGTTATTTCTTGTATTTAAGTTTATTTTTTTGGAGTTTTCGGATTTACTTTTCTATTCAAATGGGGCCAAGTGCGGAGAAAAATTCTTTGTCGCTCACATCTACCGAGGCGTTAAACTGGGAACACACTGTACGTAAACAAAGCGAGTGTGATTAAGGTTGAAAGTATCGTAGCGTTTAAAAATGAAGAAGACTGTCGAGCTGGTATACGTAGCGTTTCATAAATTTCCAAATACTCAATAAAATATTATGTCTAAATGTATATTTTTTATCGTATTATTTAAGTTACACATCACATGCATTTCTTATGTTTAAGGATGTTTATTTTTGTTTATATTTAAGTCGATAAAAATAAATTACCTGAAATGTATGATTACCAATCAAGTGTTCATTCACTTAGTCAAAGTTATGCCCTCGAATCTTGTTATGGAACACGTTTTTTATTTGTACAGATATAATATATTTATTAGTGTTCATAATTCTGACCAGGGGGTTGTATAAAACCATATAAATAATCTTTCTGCGAATATCTGCATCTTCTTGTTTAGTGCGTTGTACATATAAATTTTAATTTTGGACCAAATGTTTATTATTTTTAATAGATACGTAACTATCAGCTTATATTTGTTGTGACAATAATGTCTATGAAAAGTTTAATGACGTGTTACAACAAAACCATCTTTCTATCGTCTAAATTTTAGGGGTAAATTCCATAAATCTATGTAAACTAAATCTCGGCAAACTGTAACCGTATCACATTAGGGTATTATTGTTGGCAGAAAATTTTATCGATACATTGTAATATTAGTGTAAATTAATTGTTTTAAATGACCAAAATTCTACTGCCATTGGATTCTAAGGTGAAATTTTATTTGCCAAGTCGTTGTTGAAATTAATAAATTAATACAAAATTGCAATGATTGATAGACTTTAAAATATCAAATGTTATCATATCATATGACGTTTATATTATAATCTCACATCTATACTTCCATGTATATGTATAATTTGTACAAAGACTCCTGTATGTATATGTTATAGCTAGTCCTAGCTTCTCATTTTACTAGGAATTATTTATATAATTCAATAAAAAATATTAATATACACTGTGTGTTATTTATATTACCCTATTGTTATTTATCCTTTTCAGCAATAGGTAGAAATAACTTCGGTATTTTCCTGGAGGTTTTATTGACAAAATTTGTTTCTGTCTAAAATCGATTCCGCTCTAATTCTCGAGGCTTTCAAGTTTTCCCGTTTATCTTACCAACACCTAGACCTCTATATATGGTCACTTCACGTTTCCCATAATTTTCATGGTCCATCGATTTTTTGAGGAGCACATCGGATTCTGGAAGTCTGTTTCTATCTAGTTCTTAAGCTTTTCGAATTTTTACATTTTTCGAGTCAACTAAAGCACCTAGTTAAAAACACTGTAAAAATATTTCACTCAAATTTCACTCAATTTTGCTAAATAATGTATCAATTTCTGTCCACACCCGATTAAGTGAAATTTTCACTCTATTAGCATGAGTAAAACTGAGTGAAACTATTGCATCAGAAATGAATGAGTTTTACTCAAATCCGAGTCACTGCTAACTATCAATTGAGCGACATTTGACTCTATTCTGAGTATATAAAACCAATTTAGAGTTAACTTTTTCTCTAATATGATTTACATTTAACTATTATTGAGTTTTTTTTTACTCAGACTCTTAATTAACTAAATATTGAGTGCAAAAATAAATGACGAATTAGGATATACAGTGTTGAAATTAATTCACTTCGCGGGGGCCTTCTCCTGTCCTGGCTAAGACCCGTCAGCTGAGACCCACCGCCGCCGGCTAAGGCCTGTTCTCCTGGCGATCACGCTTCTCTGGAGCATCTAACGGACCCCAATCAACTGTGGTCGAGATTACATAAGCAATATGTAAGTGGTGCCATCTCCACGGCGCCATTAAAATTACTCGAAATTAATATACATTTAAACTCACTCAGTAATGAGGACATTTACTCTGATTTAGGTACAAGTGCACCAAATACGAGTTTACATATAGAATTAATTTAAGGAATACCTATATTTGAGTGAAGTTACTCAGTTTTAGTTTAAATATGGCAACAAATGAGTAAAATGATCAATATGTATATCAATATTGAGTGAAAATGTAATCAATAATTTCACTCAATGCATTCACTACGAACCAACGTGATCAGCGGTGCAAAATACGTACGGTTATGCCTTTAGATCACCATTCCAAATTTTCAATAATTTTCATGGTCCATCAATTTTTTGAGAAATACATTGGACCCTGGAATATTTTGAAAAAAAATCCTAGATTGTATGGGTCTTAAACAAATCTAAAGCTGAAGTCAGTTGTACTCTGGGTCTCTAAGATATCGAATTTTTACTGTTTTTCTTAACACCTGAAATATCCGGACTGAAATGGCCCAGCGTCTCAAAATGTTTACGGCCGTACCTTTAGATGACCTCTCTAAATTTTTAATAATTTTCACAGACCGTTGAAATAATTTTGGAAAATAATAGTCATCCCTTTGAGACGCTTAATGAATTTACTCGTAAATTCGTGTTACTGGCGCCTCCGGCAGAATATCGAGAGTAATGTTTTCTAACATTGTTGATTTTAGGAGCAGCAAAACACACAGTGAGTCTGCATCGAGCACTTCAGTAAATCACTACAACGTAGACCACTGTCTGATGCACAACTAACTTATGCGTTTTCCTTCGTTCTTCTTCGAAGGTACTTCTTTCTCATTGTTTTCACCATATTTTTAAGAAATCTTGTGGATGTTTAAAAACGAGGCTAAACCTCAAAAAAGTTTTCTAATGATTGAAACAAAAAAGGCGAATTAGTTTTCGATTTTCAGTTTGAAAAAAACATTTACATCACAAGAGAAGGAGAATATACAGGATGATTCACAAATGGTGACCAAAAATGAAACCTAGTATTCTTTGGTCAATTTTAAAAAGATACAATTTAAAAAATAGTTTTAATTTTTTTAAATAATTTAAAAATTAGTAAGTGGATTAATTTGAAATTGAGCACGTATATTTATGTAATCATTGTCCAAAATCTGAGGTTTTTTCTAAAATTTATTTGCTCCAGTGACGGAAATACGGGGTACCGGTGGCATATTTTTCTAAATAAAATACGTACGTCACTGCTTTACGATAACAATCATGATATTTTCAGATTCGTTCTTCAATTTTCTACAAATTACTACTCTCTTATGTTTTTCGACAAAAGCCTAATTTTCAAGTAAAACTTAATTATGATGTTAAATTACGATTTTGACCAAAAAAAAATAGACTACCCAATACCCATGGTTCAGTAAAAAGGGTTTTTACAAACTTGAAGAGGATATTTAAAGAGTAATTAAATCGAGCAGCGAAAACTAGTTCGGAGAAAATTTTGCTGGACATTTTACAAGTGTTTACGCAAATCACTATATAGAAAGATGTACTCAATTTTCATCAGCGGTTCAATGATTGTGTTACCACCATATCCATTAATCAATTTTTGTAGTAATGATGGGCCATCTTAGCCCAGTTAGAACATGATGGTCGAAAAACTGTCAAAAATAACATAGCTTTGGTTAATATGACGTAAATAAATTAAATTAGAAAGAAATTTCAAACGTAAATTATTATTATTATAGTATCGGAAAACCGTAAAATAACGTTAAAATTCTAATTAAAGACGCGGATTAGCGGGACATGTGTGCTCAGTGACAGTGTGTTTATTGGTACTTATTGACAAACATACACATATAGACATACACTTTAGCCAGACTGTCTTTTCACAAAATGAAAACATAGTTAAATGTAAGAGTTCCAATGAATTCACTTCATTTTGCTTGAAACAAACAATAAAAAACACATTTCTGTAATGAAAATTAATCGTAATTTAATTAACAAATAGCGGAGGGAGCACTATCTACGGCCACAGTTTTTCTTTACTCTTTCTTATTTTTATAAAGAAGACGATTCCAGAGGTTTTCTATAAGTTTTAATAATCTTAATAGCTTATTATTAACTTTAAGCAGTTTTAATGGTTTTAATTTATTGATGCATTCTACTTAGGTACTTACCAGTAGAAGATCTTCTCCAAATTTGTAAACATCCTGTATATTGTCCAAGGAAAACACATCTTCTCTCCTTTAAGCTTTAATTAAAAATATATCTAATGAATGAGTTTAGGATTATTGATTTAGTCTAGAAGTGTTGTTGACTTCTCCAGAAAAAAAAAATTCAGGCACTAATTTTCATGAGCTTTTATTTAATTAGCAGAAGCTCAAGAGAAAACATATAAACCTAAGCTTTTGGACACACCAAAAACACTCAGGAAATGCTCTTGTTGTCGATTTTCTTTAATTGTTAGAGTTTCACAGAAAATCATGAAGAAATTCATTTTTTAAAATCTTATCAAAGTTCTTCAATACAGGTAAAATACATATCTAGGGCATGAAAAAGATATCTAACCCACAGACAAGATTTCTAATTTCTATATGATTTACATACCCCCACTAGCCTTGAATTACAACAAAAATACCTAAGTAAGCGGACAGTAATATACAGGGTGTTCCACCTAAGAGGGATTCTTCTGTAACTCTGCAACTGTAAAATTTATAAAAAATGGTTTTAATAAAAGTGAAGTAAAGGAAATATTCTTAGCTTTACAAAGTGTTCCATTTCGCGTGGTCGCTACATAACTTTGTTATTTTAAATGGAACACCCTGTATATTATTACCTTTTTGAATACCTTGGTTAATATTAGGTAGAGTTTATTAAATGTATATATAGTGTTTAAACTTACCGTTTTCGAGATAATCAGTTGTTTTAAAATAAAATCACAATTTCAGCTCTCTAAATGAGGCTAGATACTAGATAGCGTCTAAACCGTTGGAGTTGAAAACTTGCAGTTTTCGCATCTCGTTTTGGCATAAATTACTCTATCTCGTCGTCTGTGAGCAAAACATCTAAAACTAATCTTACACGTTGAAGAACTTTTTTTTTCAAATTGAATGATCCATTTTAAATGTCATGGATGAATGCAAAATTGAATGCCCTTTTGATTGATGTAAGGTTGTCAATACTTATCTTTAACAGTTTTCCAGAAAAATCAGGTTCTTTTCTAAAGTACGAAAAAGTAGCTATGTAACAGCGTCAAGAAGGCCTTGCAAAACCACTTTTCTCTCACATTTTATCAGTCCTGGGACTGACAGTGTCAATATTTACTGGCACGTTTAAAAAGTGGTTTGACAAAAAAAGTAAACCACTAACAACAACTAAAACAAAACGAAAAACAAAACAAACTGAAACTCGGAACACGACAAGGAGAAGAATACTTAGACCGCTGATTTACATCAATTGCTCGAAGTGTCCTCCATTTTGATTAATACACAAACGAATTCGGTTTTTAAGGGGTTATACGCAGTTGCAAGGCCAAAAAAAAAGACGTTTTTTATGATTTTTTTCTGAAAAGGTATTTTATTTTACAAAAACAAAAAGTGTTGGTACATTTAGTGGCAACATCTAAGTTTATAGTGGCACTAATGATTTGTAAAAATATTGATCTGGTGTGCTCCTGCAGACGATCTCCTGAAGGTCCTCTAAAAATAGGTGTTCGGCGATGACCACGATTTCTCCGGTTTAGTTGATCTGAAATTAAAAAACCGAAAAGATTCTTTTAGTGGATAGATAAAACTAGGTATTGATCGAAGGAATAATCAAAATTTTGACAAAATAGCGGCTTCGTAAAAAAAATTGAATTTTCGAGCAAAATTGCTACTTAAAATTGTTTAAAAAAATAGAAATAATTATCCAAAATCTTTTTCCTTCGATTAATACCTGAGGAATATATTTGAGAAGGTTGAGTTAAAATTTCAGACCGATCGGTTGAGCCGTTTTTTAGAAATCTTGATCACCGACTTGGAAAACATAGTTTTGAAAAAAAACGCATTAAAGTTTCGGAAGAAGTTTACACATAGATAACACTTTTTTTACTTACTTGGAGTCATCTATTCCAGGGCCATAAGATGGACCCTCTGTAGCATCTTTTTCTTCAGCACAAGCTTTTTCGAAAAGTTTCTTGGTGGCTACTTGCACACAAGAGTGAATATTTTCAATAATCTAAAAAGAAAAGAACAGCTTCTACTCTGGTTTTTACTCCGCCTACTTTCTAACCGCCCTTACAAATATGCGTATATCTCGGAAAGTACTTACCGGATCGATTTGAAATTTTCAAGGAATATAGTCAGATATAAGTATATTCTGGAAATGTAAAATTGAATTTTTGAAAATTCTAACTGCGTATAACCCCTTAAAAGACTGTTCAACATTGGTCAACATGTTTGACATAATTTCTTGAAATGCTACTGTAATGCGCTGCCACATATCTTCCGCGGTAGCTGGTGGTGTAACGTAAACTTGGCTTTTTATAAATCCCCATAAAAAGAAGTCGGAACTTGTCATGTCTGGACACCTTGAAAGACAACTCACTAGTCCCCCGCGCCCAATCATCTGTTGGGAAAAGTTTCGTGTAAAACCTGACAAATCGCAGCAGTATTGTGAGGTGGAGCACCATCATGTTGCATCCACATTCTGCGAAGTGTAGCTAAAGGAATGTCGCCTAACAAATCTTCAAGAGTGTTTGTTAAAAAGTTTAAATAAACTGCTCCCGTTAATATGGGTTCCCAAAATTGCTCCCCACACGTTCAAAGACGATCATTGGCTATGAGTTGTTCGGAATTGGTGAGGATTTAATGTGTCATAACAATGGCAATTGTGACTATTAACGAAACCATTTTTATGAAAAGTACCCTCATCGGAGAACATGATCCGTTTCAAAAAATCATCATCTTGATTTAATATCTCAAGTGCCCATTGACAAAACTCCAGTCTCCGCTGAAAGTCTACTTTTAGTAACTCTTGGTGTAATTGGATGTGATAAGGATATGCTGTACTTCTGTAAAATACTATGTATCGACGTTGTACTAATACAATTGAAAGGCCTTCTTGACGCTGTTACACAGCTACTTTTTCGGACTTTAAAAAAAGAACCTGATTTTTCTCGAAAACTGTTACATAACGGATAACCGAGTCTGAATAACGTACACATTTTGCTCACAGATGAGAAAATAGAGCAATTTATGCCAAAACGAACTGTGAAAACTGCAGATTTCTAACTCTTACGATTTAGACGCTATCTAGCCTCATTTAGAGAGCTGAAATCGTGATTTTTTTTCAAAGACAACTGATTATCTCGAAAATGGTAAGTTTTAAACACAATGGACATTTAATAAACTCTACCTAATATTAACCAAGGAATTCAAAAACGCAATAATATACAGGGTGCTCCATTTAAAATAACAAAGGTATGTAGCGCCCACGCGAAATGGAACACCCTGTAAAGCTAAAAACATTCTCATTATATGGCCCACATTCCAGACAACATTTATTAAAATTATTTTTTTTTTGAGAAAAAAACATTTAAAACAAAGGAGGTGGGTCGATTTGGGTGGTTTTTGCCCCATTTTGTTTTTGCGATAAAAAATGTGAAAAAATTCCTGTAATATCTACTACCAAAAATGAATCGATCTGACCCGCAACGGACCACCCACTCACCACCCAGTTTCCCTGTAACACCCCCGCAAATACTGGAAATACCGTCACTAGATAACATCATTTTGGAGAGATTCGGCGCTGTAAAACTGGATAACTCGCCTCGATCACCGTATCCTTGGGTTTTTGGGGTTGCTGATCACGAATCCGTGGTCCATTAGCCTCCACCAGATGTATTTCAAGGTCATTTGAAGGTCAAACTGAGAAAACGCTGATAAAAAAACATAAAAAATATATCTATGGGTTTCCGGGGTCGCTGATCACGAATCCGGGGTCCATTAACCTCTGTGAGATTAGTTTCGAAGTTATTTGGAGGTCAATCTGGTGGTCCCATTTCATTAGTCTCCATCAGATAAGATTCAAATATAAAAATAGTTCCTTAGGTTTTCGGGGTCGCTGATCACGAATTCGAGGCCCATAGATATATTTTTTATGTTTTTTTATCAGCGTTTTCTCAGTTTGACCTTCAAATGACCTTGAAATACATCTGGTGGAGGCTAATGGACCACGGATTCGTGATCAGCAACCCCAAAAACCCAAGGATACGGTGATCGAGGCGAGTTATCCAGTTTTACAGCGCCGAATCTCTCCAAAATGATGTTATCTAGTGACGGTATTTCCAGTATTTGCGGGGGTGTTACAGGGAAACTGGGTGGCGAGTGGGTGGTCCGTTTCGGGTCAGATCGACTCATTTTTGGTAGTAGATATTACAGGAATTTTTTCACATGTTTTATCGCAAAAACAAAATGGAGCAAAAACTGCCCAAATCGACCCACCTCCTTTTACAGTTGCAGATTTACAGAAGAATCCCTCTTAGGTGGAACACCCTGTATAATAATTATCCAAAATAAGTACTAAAAATGATACTTCTAAACATGATTAATGTAAACACAATACATGATATATTGCAATCGAATTGAATAATGTTATCATCGTTCCAAGAAGTATCTTGTATTTTTGTTGTTTTAACATTACCTTTGACAAAGTTAAAAAAGCTATTTACATTAATTGTATTGTAATATCCGATATTTCTGACGATGCCATTTCAAAATGCATTTTTTTTAATGTTATATTTTTTATGTGTAACTTTGTTCTATTAACATTTATTAATTCGATTCGGAAGGAGGCCACCTAATGAAATAATTCTAAGCAAAATGTAAAAACGTAAAGATCTCTTTGTAGGTATGAGTTTTTGTATTAAATATTTAGACATATCATATTCATATTTTATTTTGGATAATTACTTATTACTAGCTGTATACAGGTTATTTTTGGAATAATTCAACGCTTGTTGAGGTATGTAACCCAACGAATACGTTTCCCGCAGTATCGACCGTTAAAAATCTTGTCTGTAAGGTTAAATATATTTTGCATATTTTGCATACTTGGTATTGAAACATTGTTTGACTTTCTGTGATAAGATTTTTTAGAAAAAAATTATTTGAATTTGTTTAAATTATCTTAATACTTTTAAAATGTAGAAAAAATACGGGAGCTAATCACATTCAAATTTACAAATAGCTGTCCTCTGGGATTGGGGTTACTGCAATTACTGAATTGTTTAGGGGAACTTCAAATTTTTTAATGCATTGCATTGAATGAAGCAGCGGTAGTCACGCTATGAGAAAAATATTTGAAAATAGAACTACCTAGATATCTACAAAAATATTGTCAACAGTCTTATGACCAATATTAGCATCAGCACAAGCGTACGTACCATGTTACAGTAATCTTATGGTACCATTCTGAGACGTTGTAAAGACAAACCGCAGTGGTGGAGGAACGCAACTGTAGGAGTTCATGGTCAGTCTCCCAGAACTGTGTTGAATAAGACAAACAACTATGCAAATACTCTGTGATGTGGTGCTTGGTGAAATGGAAAGTTTCTTATTTAGTTAAGGTAAGTAAACATTAATTTAAATAGAAACCAATCTTTGATATTATATTCAAACGCAATTCTATCCAATTTCTAGTTTCGTTTCTCGTAAGACTGTATTATATCGCGATCAAGGTTTCGAGGAATATATTCAACCAGGTATAATTTGATTCACGTAGCGACATCGCACGAAAGCGATATAAACTATTGTATAGACCCACGTAAGGTGGAGCAGGTTTCTGTTTGTATCCATAGGCGGGGAAGTCTGGTAACAAACATTGCACATTGACAAGGAAATAAATTATAAAATCTTACGAAAAGGTTCTTTTGTTCTAAAGTGGATAACATAAACAAGGCATTTACTGTTTAGAAGCATACTTGAAAAAGATTTAAATTTACCAATTTTGAAACATAAATGAAACAAGATAATAGGAAATTATGTTTTATATGATTGTAAAACTAAATCATCTTTAATTGTGATTAATAGTAGTAGGCATTTACTGTTTATAGGAGCATACTTAAAAAAGATTTATATTTACCAATTTTGAAACATAAATGAAACAAGATAATAGGAAATTATGTTTTATATGATTGTAAAACTAAATCATCTTTAGTTGTGATTAATAGTGTGATTAATAGTGATTAATGGAAGAGGGCAGTGTGAGCTGAGGTTATTTAGATTTTTATTAGAAAATCGCCAATGAAAAAGACATGATTAACTTTTTCCCGGTAAGGGCCATTTAAGAACCCTTTAGGGTTTGAGAATTTTGATTTTTTTTCGTAAAACTCTAAAAATACGCTTAACCGAATAAAGGGTTTCGGCAAAAAATAAATAAAAAAATTGTTGGTGTTATGTAACTCGATTAATAATGAATTTTTCAAAAAGTATATAGTTATATAATTCTTTTTATGAGTTAAATTTATAGGTAACATTTGCCGGATAACATAAAAAACTCAATAAATGTTCTCAATATATTTATATTTTTAGACTTAGAGGATATAAAATTATTTATTGCAGTGATCTATGAACATAAATACGAAAAATTATGATAAAGTATGCAAGGGCTGTGCAAAGTTTACAAATATGTTGTACTTATAATGTATTTAACATGTAAACATACAGGGTGGTTAATTAACTCAGCAAAGTACAATAGCTTTATGGTCATTTGATATTAAATGTTCAAATAAGGGACGCGATCAAAGAAATTATTTTCAATTGTATAGAGCGATGTGTGAAAACAGTGCGTCCAAATTGTTATTTTTTCAATGGAATGTCATTTACTTATGTATGAATAATTTTATATTTGGTTGCGACGAATTATTGACAAAAATGGTTATACAGGGTGTCTCTAAAGAATCTGTACAACACTCTACCAGATATAGAACGGCTCAAAATAAGTCGATTTGACTAAACTTGCCTTAGTCCAAAAATTGATAATAACGGAGCTACAGTTGAAAAAATAAATAACATTTTCTTTAATTCAAATTTATCGGCGAATTCGTTGTATCTTCTAGAGGGCGCCACAAGCTACCTACAACTACCAAAACTTTTTTGTGTCGCGGTGTATTTCACTTTGGGATGGAAAAATCTTTTTCTCCAACTTTTCTGCTTAAAAAAGTTAATCTTAATATCTCTAAAGACAATCTTTTCAACAAAAAGGTAATTAAATTTGTAAATACATAAAAAAATTTGTTTAAGTTATTTTCAACTCAATTGAAAAATATATCTTTTAAGACAGGTCAATAATAATTAGTTATTTTTTAGATTTTTAGTTCGTTTAGATTGTGTTACAATGATTAGATTGATTTTAGAAAGTATGTTTTTTACTCTTGTCAATTCTGTTTGCAATAAAATTGTTATATAAACCAAATTTAAAACTGTAATTGCACTGTTTCCTTTAAAGGGATATTTTTTGCTAATAAACGATTGCTCCTAATTTCAGTGGAGTTCCACTTATTTTGAGCCATACTATATCAGGTGGTCCCTTTAAAGACACCCAGTATTATACGAGGAACATGGTATTTTAAAATTTGTAATAATTAGAATCAAAATTTATAATATGAAAAACGAAAGTTGGTCAAACCCTCCAGGTCTATGAGAAATTTATTATTTCATACAGGATGTGATCTGTAGAAAAGCCAACTTTAATTTCAATTTCAAACGACATTTTCTCCGATTTTTCATCTGTCACACTCTGTGTATAAGAAACACGTTTTGTATATTTTTTTTTGTACTCTAACATTTATTACAGTATATCTACAAGAAAATAAATTATTAAAAATTTGCTCTCACGACTAAAATTTATATAGAAAATTCTACTCATGAATTATTATTTATGAAAATGTCTGTATATTATATTGAAGTACAGTAACAAATATATGCAATAAATTATTACATATACATTTTATTATTTCTTGGAGGCACAAATACACAGCCACACAAAAAAAAAGTTGGGTATACTTTTTATGCGACATATATTTTTCGTAGTAATTTGCCCTCCTGAACACGAATCTGGGATCAGAATTGGCCCATCACGTGACAATTTTTTCCTAACCTCAAAAAACTTGTGAAAAATAGTAAAAATTGAAGAAAATTTACTGGGAAAATTTGGAAAAAAATTTATTTCATTTCCACATCAAATAGTACATTTTTATGTAAAAGACTCTGCTGAATACAAATCCACTGTTAGAATTGAGCTAGAACGTGTGGTTTTTTTTCTAACCTCAAAAAACCGAGCAGGAATCGCTATTTTCAAATTCTTAGCGGATTTTGACCAGATTTTGTATAAAGGGGTTTTTTGGGTCGCTGATTACGAATATGAATTCACATTGTAAAAATTCAAGATGGTTGATCCAATATGGCGGGTGTACTTTTTTGAAATCCACCGATTTCAGTAAAATTTGGCATCATAAGGATTGCTGGTTGATCTCACCTTCATTAATCACACATCTGGAGCCAGATTTTCATAAATCAAGGTAAAAGATTCCACTCCGTCTAAAAATGTGACTTCGCTTAAAAAATGACTTAAGGACTCTACACATGTAATGATGTGTAGTGGGATGTGCTTGTTTCCATGGGACAAGACAAAAAAGTTTCTACTTTATTCTTTCACATTTATTTAGTCGTGCAAGGGCTTATGGTTTTCCAATCAGATTTTTTTAACTACTGTGCAGTTTTCTTATGGCATTTAGATGCTTTTATTTCTTAATAATTTTAAAGTTCAAGGAGAAGGACACATTACTGCCACACAGCACATCACTGCATCTGCTTATGCCTTCAATCTAAAAATGTGACTTTGCCGAAAAAATGCCGCCTACTCGGCCTAAAATTATGACTCTGCCTACAAATTTGATTCCACCTGAAAATCTGGCTCCAGATGTGTGATTAATGAAGGTGAGATCAACCAGCAATCCTTTATTTAAAACTTATCTCAAGCGCCGCGTTAGCATTCATTTTTTAGTATTAATTATATCTTAATCTCAAACTCAACCATTACATTATACTTACTTAAATTAGCTTTACTCAACTGGCTCAAATGACTTGAATTTGTATCTCAAGCTTTTTTTTTACAAATTTTAATCTTTGGCTTATAAATACTTATTAGTTACTGAGGAAATAATTTTAAATGTGGTATAAATGCTGATCTAACTTCACGAACCTACTTCATAAATAGTAACTCACAAATCATACCACTTTTTATACAATTTGCTTATTAGCTGACAAGAGGGGTCAAATTTTATCTCTAAATTTAACGTTTCACAGTTAATATTATATCGAGGCATTATAAATAAACATTAATTGATCTTGTTAAACTTTGTTTTAAAATGTACACATTTGTTTTAGTTTCAATAACATGATAGCTGGACCTTTAAGGAGATGTAAGCGACTATTTCCTGTGATATTGTTTTTCCTAACTATTGTGATAATAGTAGTTATTACTAGATTAATCCATGTTGACAAACAAAATGAAGCATCCACGCCACATGTTTATAGGTAAGTGACATTTTTTTTGTAAATTACGTACCTACTAGTTACTTGAAAATTTTAGATACAAGAACCAGGAAGAGTACGTGGACAAACATGGCATTAGAGTTGTTGTGGGCCATTATGTAGGTAACCCCGTGGGTAAAATTCCAAATGCCACGTATGACATGATAAACAAAAATAATTTTAACCCTAGTCCCGCAGCTGGAAGGAATGGCCTTCCTGTTGTTATGGAACCTAAGGATTTGCTAGAAATGCAGCAACTTTTTCAAATTAATAGGTTCAATCTGATGGCCAGCGATAAAATACCTTTAAATCGAAGTCTTCCAGATTTTAGAAGAAAAAGGTAAGTCTCTCAATTTATCAGATATAATAATAACTAAATTGACATGAAGCAACGGCACGGAGCTTTTTATATAATTTTTTTTTGTCGAAGTATGGATAATAACTGCATTGTCAAAAAAGGAAAATAGGAAACAAATACATTTTTTCATATCTGCTAATAAATATACTTACAAACATTTACTCTATTTGGAGATTTCGAATCATCAAGGAATTTAAAAAGTAATGAGCAAATTTTGTTTTTTTTTTGGGTACTGGCGAAAAAATTTTAAAAACTAATTAAACAAATCTTTACGTCACAAGGATGGTTTATACTATTACATTTTTTTGACAGTTGGAAGAATATTCAACTAAACAGACCATTTCAAACAAGATTTACTTATTTATTTACTTATTTTGTTTAGACCAGTGGTGACAATTAATTTTTATTTAATACCGGGTGTCCCATTAAGGTCATCGACCGGCTGTATCTCGGTAACTATTTGTCCTATAGATTTCGGGAAAAAAATTGATGACTAATATAGCCACTAGAAATTCAATAAAATTATTTTTAGCTTCTAATTTTGGCCGCTAGAGGGCGCATTTCTAAAATAAAAGTAAAAAAATGAAATTGAACGATAGATATAACAATGTTTTCGAGATCTACTCATTCTTCAAAATTTTTGTTGGAAAAATTTTGCTCCATCTTAAAAAATAAAGGAAGGGGGGGTGAAATTATTTCCTATAACAGAAAGTAAGATAACTTTGGACTACGTAAACCGATTTCAATAACGTTGGGCTTGTTGAAAAGGCAATTGATTGCTTAATCATAACCTTTATTGAATTTCAATTTAAAAAATAAACAAACCGTCAATTGCCCCTGTTTTCCAAATGAAAGAGTTTTATCGATTTTCAAAAATAAGTTCAAATATAACGCAATCTTTTTTATTTTGTGTTTTTACACATAAAATAACGAAAAGAATGCCTCAAGCCGGAACCTTGTATCTTCCTTCAAACTGAAGTTATTAACAAAAGTTTATATAAAATGATATTTTTTTGAGGAGTTAAAGAAAAATGCGTTATTTATTGCAACTTCCAGTATTTATCTGCATAGAATACCGAGCACCTGATAAATTATTACTATTTCGCATCATTTTATCGGAAAATTAAAGTATACGTTTTGTAGTATTATACTTCTACTTTTAAAATCCGGCTGAAAAATTAAAATCAGACCAACTCCAACGCACCCAGAAACTTTTGCAAAATAGTGCATAAAAATTTCAAATTGCAATTATGCCAAAACTAATAGTCTGACAGCGTTTGCTTTGTGCAGACTTAAGTACATATAATTCACTACTTTTGTGCACAGGATCAGCTCTACAAGTTAAATAAAACATGGCGGACTAATGAATTAAAAAAAAACGCTAAATTTTCCGATTTTTCCGGGTTTCCTTCGTTTCTAATTATCTGATCTGATCGATGGACCTTTCGTTTTATTCGTATTTTGATTCTCTACAAATTGTCTCTTTATAGCATTCATGTTGCTTCGTTAGTTTAGGTAAAAAAGTATAAAATGCATTTTTTTGCATAGAAAATTTTATAAAAAAATTACTAATGGTAAATTGGAGTAAGAAACATATAAGTATATACTATTTTTTCCACGGTCTCATTAACTTAAAAACACATATTTTGTCATTATGAAGTCAGTAGCACCAGAATTATTGTATTCGGATTTGAGCATTTATTTAGTAGTCGTTGAGTTATTGTCATAACTACAAAGTAAACAAACAAAAAGAATTGTCAAATTAAGGTGCTAGTTTAGTTTAGTTTAAAGTTTGTTTAGTGCACAATGAATAATTGTGAGTCGGAAGAGATTGTGGAGGCTGCAAATATTGCAATAAGCAATTTGCTGCCTACGAAGTCAAGATCTTTATACGATATAGCCTACAATCGGTTCAAAAAGTGGTGCGCCGAGAAAAATGTTCAAGTATACAGCGAGAATGTTTTGTTGGCATACTTCAGTGAAAATGCAAAGAATTACAAGTCTTCCACATTATGGGCGCAATATTCTATGGTTAAGTCATGCTTGATAATTTACGACAACATAGATATAAGCAAATTCCCCAAGCTGATCGCATTTTTGAAAAGAACCGGTGACGGATATCAAGCGAAAAAATCGAAAATATTGACAAAGGGTGAAATCGACCGTTTTCTATCAAGTGCAGATGACAAAGAATTCTTAATGATTAAGGTAAGATTACTTTTGTTGTTAGGTATTTCAATTATTAAGTATTTTGATTTTTTATAGGTTGGATTAATTCTGGGGATTGCCGGAGCTTGTCGAACTGATGAACTAGTCAATTTAACTGTAGATGATATTGAGGATGTAGGCTCTTCCTTGATTGTAAAAATTCCAAACACTAAGACAAAGATTCCACGAACCTTTGTGGTTACCGATGTGGGAAATATGCTTGAATTGTTTCGAAAATACCTGTCCCTTCGTCCTCCCCACGTCAAGCATAAGCGCCTTTTTTTGTACTACAAAGCAGGAAAATGTAGTTCGCAGCCAGTTGGCAAGAATACCATGGGAAAAATTCCGAGTGTAGTAGCTTCGTATTTAAAATTACCTGATGCTGCATGTTATACTGGTCACTGCTTACGAAGATCTTCAGCGACATTACTGGCAGATGCTGGTGTGGATATCACGACAATAAAGCGTCATGCTGGTTGGAAATCAACGACAGTCGCTGAGGGTTATGTCGAGAACTCCATTGAAAATAAGACCAAAATTGCTAATCAGGTTTTAGTAGGTACCACTACTAGCGCAATCACAAAAACTGTAAATGTAAGCGAAAGTAATATTCCTTCTAATATTAATTTTGAAAATTGTACAAATGTAACATTTAATTTAAATGTCAATAAATAATTTCATTGTTATCTTTTTTATTGCATGAAAAACGTTCTCCATAATGTAAACTCCCTTGGGAGCATTATACTCCCTTGGGAATAATCGACTACTTCTATTTTAATTTTGATGTCATAGAAACTGATTTCTACTCCTGACCGTGGAAAAACATATTTTATTCTCTTTTAAACATCGTATTTTGTGTTCCTAAATGGTTTCCTTAAAATGGAACGTACTGTATACAGTGTGCAATAAAGTTATTGCACCTTCTAGGTATTCTTCACAAAATCTTAAATTTCAGGTGCACCACCCTTTTCAAAGACTACAGTTCCTATCCGAAAACTAGTATAATCATCGTATTCCACAACGAAGCTTGGTCAACTCTACTCAGGACGGTGTGGAGTGTGATAAATAGGTCCCCAGATGGGCTAGTCGAAGAAATAATATTAGTCGATGACGCTAGTGAGAGAGGTTTGTCATACCATCCATATTATTATAACTATTTTTTTTTTATTGTAACGCTCTGTATCTCGAAAAAAATGCGTTTTCGGACTCATGTAATGACTATGTAATATGTACGTAAAAATATATGTTGTTTCTAAAATGATTGATTTTTAATCGAATATTTATTTAAATAAGAACAATAGAAGTATTTTTTTCTGAAATTCCAGTTTCCGACATGTCACATTTTTTAATGTTCATTAAAGCAGTTAATTTTGCTTAATCACGAATATCTCATCCTAAGAAAGTAGTTGTTTGCTCACGATTACACTATAAACACTATACCAAATAAAATATTGCTAGCATTTAGAAAAATGTTTCCCTACTTTCGTTCTTATAATTATAATCAACTTAACTGAAAAAAAATCACATTTGACTCAGTCAACGAAAACAGAGGAGGTTTCGAAACGTTAATAATAACTTGCCAACACTTATCTGGTTGGATTAAAGAGTTATTTATTAAAGATTCGTTTTCCTTTTCTCTTTTTCCAATTTTTGTTTTATTTAGTTAGAAATCCAACGGGACAAAGTCCCAGTTACAGAATAAGGTAAAACAGAAAACCTTAACTAAATTTTAAAAGAAAAAGACAAACTAACATTAAATATAAAAATATAAGTACTACATAAAATAGAGCAATCAAAATATAAAATCCAGACAAAAGTACTTAAGTATAAACAATAACAGACAAATAAAACAAATAAGCTAACTAATATATACAAGATAAGGATTACATTTGCTAGGCAAACAATTTTTTTGTGTCATTCATACAATGACAAAATATATCAAGTGGATCTTCATACTTCTGATAATTGGAAATCATTTGATCTAGGGGAGATGCTATTAGTAAATTGGTACGATAAATTAAAAAATTAAAACAAGTAAGCAATAAATCCTGAGGTGTACCACGAGGAGGATAAAATCCATAACTAATAAAAGTGAATAGTCTTTAAAATCTCTGTTGCACTTTTTCTGATTGAATATTATAAACATTATAAATGGGACTCCAAGCAACCGATGCATATTCAAGTTTGCAACGCACAAATGCTGCATACAATATATTTAGAACCTTTACGTTCTGAAAGTCCTTAGAATTAGGCAAAATAAAGCCTAAATTCTTATAAGCAGATTTAGATACTAAACTAATGTGCTCGTCAAACGATAGTCTAGTATCGAATGTAACACCAAGGTCAATAAATTGCGTAACTCTATTTAAAAAAGATTCTACAATTTTATAATCAAAATATAGATTAGTTTTGCGTCACCTGTAAGACATAATTTTACATTTGCTTACATTCAGAGGTAGATTATTATTTCATGAACACCAATTGTGTAATCTGTCAAGATTATCTTGTAATCTAGTATAATCAGTAGAGGATTTAACTTCCACGAACAACTTCAGGTCGTCCGCACAGAGTAAAAAGTTGAGATCGAAGCATTCAGTTAAGTCATTAATAAAAAATAATAAATAACAGTGGTCCCAGGGCTGACCCTTGCGGAACTCCTGAACATTGGCGGAATTAAGCTCGGTAAAGACACTTTACTAGCTCTTTTATCACTTTTCCGATCTAAATCAGCAACGACGCACTTTAAGTAGAAAGTGATCGGCTACAGATATTTTCTGGAGCAGCAGCTTAAAAAAAATCTTTTACCGTTCGAACATTAACAACTCCAACGCATGTTACAAGGACAAATAATAAATTATTGGTGCTTTATCTCGAAGAACATTATTTAAATCTCTTTTGTTGCACAGACCCTATTACAATCATGGGGTGTGAATAAATGCAAACCACTCTGACTGCGTTTTCAAGTAAAATTAATCATTAAATTTTTTTACTGTATATTGAAACAACTTATTTTATTTTCTAGAATTCTTGAAAAAACCCCTGGACGACTACATCCGCACATTGCCTGTCAAAACTACAATCCTTCGCAGCCCTGAAAGAATAGGGTTGATTAAAGCAAGACTGAAAGGGGCACATGCGGCAAAGGGCGAAGTACTGACTTTTCTAGACGCTCACTGTGAGTGCACTATCGGGTGGTTGGAAAGCCTCTTAAGTGTGATCAAAAACGACAGAAAAACGGTAGTATGTCCCGTCATTGACATTATAAGTGATGATACATTCGCTTACGTCAAGAGCTTTGAGTTGCACTGGGGTGCGTTCAATTGGAATCTTCAGTTTAGGTAATTTTTCTGATTATTTGTATGATAAGAGAAATAAAGACAAAATTTTATAGACAAAAACACAGACCCACAAAAAATAGTAGGTCATGCTATTCTTACATGTTTTCGGCAACTGAATCTGAATCTATCTTCTGTTTTGTCCACGTCAGGATTCTTTATTAGCCCGTTAAATTATATGTATGTCTTGAAGAGTTCTCAATGGTATTCAACGCCAAACCATTCAACTGTCAATAGTAAAACTAGATATTTCGTGGGTTTTTCATAGAAACTCCATAACCTTGAAGCCACCTAACCCAGCCCCTATAACATCAGAACCCTATAACTACATAATACTATAAGCCTGATAACCTGAGTGACACTTGAGGAAGCTCATATCTAATGACGATCATGTTGTGTTCTAAAATAACCCTAGTACCCTTCAACCCTATATCAGACACCAACAAAACATTATGACCCCAATAACCTTATAACCCTATAAAGCTGGGAATGGAGTGAACAGAAGAACAAAGGGTTTCAATTGATCATAATAGCTACGGTTGATTAAGCTTAGAACCAAAACTCAAGTGTAGTAACTCCCTTTATTTCTATCTGAAATCACCTTAATATCATCAACTCAAGAACTTCATAGTTCCTTATCCCTGTGATAGTGGTAATGCACTGAACAGATTTGGATTCCTTTGTCTTGCTCACTGCGTTTCCAATCTCATAAGGTTATGGGAATTTTGAATTTTTCTGAGAAATTTTTTTGTGGACAATTTACTCACAGTTGTAGTGATTTTAATCCCGAATAATGGTTAAAATAGTCATTAACACTCTTTGAGCAAAATGTTTCTTACACTCATGAATGTATGAAAATAGAAACATTGAGACTTATTTTAGTGTAAAACTACCACTAAATTTTTTATTGTCTTCGAACAGATTTTACAAAGATAATGTATTTCCTCAATCTGTTCCGCAGGTGGTACACTCTAGGTGGCAAAGAGATGAAGCTGCGGAAAAACGACGCCACACAACCATTCAACTCACCGACCATGGCTGGTGGACTTTTCGCGATGGATAAAAATTTTTTCTTCGAGATCGGAGCCTATGACGAGAATATGAACGTATGGGGTGGTGAAAATTTGGAAATGTCGTTTAGAGTTTGGCAGTGTGGTGGAAAAATACAGATAGCCCCTTGTTCTAGAGTGGGGCATATTTTCCGGAAATCTTCTCCGTATTCTTTTCCGGGTGGGATAAATAAAACACTGTTTTCGAATTTAGCGAGGGTGGCTATGGTTTGGATGGACGAATGGGCTGATTTTTATTTCAAGTTCAACGAAATGGCAAGGTAAGTTTTAGCAAATAGAAAATGCAAGCTATGTGTGATTATTCTATAAATTCTATAAAATATTAAGTTTTATTACTTTTAAATTTATTTTTAGTTTTTTTTTGTCTTCGAATTGTTTTACCAATTGTTACTGTCATTTTTCATTTTTAAATTACATATTGTGTTCCCACCCATTCAGTAATTGGATATTTTCTATTGAATGGTGTATCAAATAAATAAATAAATAAAGAGCGAGATTGATAATATTTATGATAAAATAAAACTATAAAATATCCGTCAATGATAGGTTGAACACCAATCAGAATGAATTACGTCACATCTATATAAACGTAATTTTGTTTCGTTTGAACTTCGACTATCTCCGCAGTATTGTCTTCGTTTAAATAGGTATTTTGTGTTTCCCAACGATCAGTTGCCTAGTTTTGTGTTACCAAAGCCATAGTCAAGAAACGTTAATCATGGCAAATAGCTAGAATTTGCCTAGAATTTATTTGTTGATGATGAGAGAGTTAAGCAGAATTTAGAAATGTCAAACTTCCATGTAANAAATAAATAAATAAATAAAATAATTTGTCTTTCAATAGATCCCCGCTGTTTTTAAAAATAACAAATTTCGGATTGTTTTGTAAGACAACTGGGCTCAAGTATAATAATTTTTAATTTATTTTTTTTCATTATTTTCAGGAATTTGTACAAAGGTATGAGAAGTCTTTGATTGATTAAAATTAATTTTGTTGCTTGATTTAAACATTTTACTACACTATTCCTATGATGATTTAAATTGAAATTTAAATACATATTAGTATTTGCCAGCTTCTTTGTTGTTTCAAGATGTCATTATTTTTTTTAAAGTTTCTAAGTAACGAAATGTGTTTTATTTTCGGTTTTTACAGTGAATATAATCTCCTTCTGATATATGGATAAACAAGACAAAAGAAATGTCATTTTGAGTTTTTAGAACGAAAATATACCTACAACTTTTCGAAAAGATGGATATTGTGTAGCTTTGAAGAATTATGTACTTTTTCAATATGAGATATTTCTGGTTAGACAAAACTAAATTTATAAAATCAACCCCTTGCTTTTGGTGCAATTAATTTTTTTCTCAATGTCGCAGAAATATACCTTTAAATAAAAATAGTAACAGAAAATGTCACAAATAAATAATTAGAATTACTGTTCTAAACTATTTAAAAAATATTCTAATTTTGTAGAGCCGTTAAAGATGAGCAAAATATTACCTCAAGGGTGGAGCTAAGAAGAAAACTGGAATGCAAAAGTTTCGAATGGTATCTCGACAACATCTGGCCACAACATTTTTTCCCTAAGAAGGATCGCTTTTTTGGTCGCATAAAAAATTTGGGAGAAGATATGTGCCTTATTAAGCCTGATAGAAAAGGACTGTCCAATCAACCTATGGGCATCGCAAGATTAGAAAGGTAGGTGAATTCTTGTAATTGGATAAGTTTACAATGTGTGATCAATATTCTCGTCAGTACTCTAGCATCTAAAAATAAAGTAGGTACATGTTTTTTAAAACGTAATGTAATTTTTTTGCATAGTAAGTAACGGTATACTTCTCGTTTAACACAAATAAAGTTTCTTTTAATATTGTGAGCAATATTAAGGAGGGTTCCTTGCCAGATAGTACGAGGGGTCTCTTATAAAAACGTAGTTCCAAAAACGTCTGCTGTCGGAGTTAAACCTTATTGAAAGACGCGTTAAAATTTAGTTTTTTTTTTATTTCTGAGTTGCACTACATTTTTTTACAAAACAAATTGAACATTTTAGTGTAAAAATCAAGAAACAGGAAAGTTTCTTAATATGCCATTTTTTTAATGCTAGTTGAAAAACTGTAAAAAGACACAAGAGATAAGGGTTACAATTTTCAACCCCAAAAGGGGATCTAACTCCGATAACAAGCGTCTCTCCCTTTCTTTTGAACAAGAAATCGATCTTTAAAATTTTTCGCAGTATTAAAGAAACTAAACTTATACCTACCTTATACAGGGTACTTATAGGGTACTAAAAATAGTAAATTCTACATAATATAAAAAGAAAGCAGTTTTGAGTTCAGTGAAAAAGAAAATTAGTTTTTTTTTAGGTGTTTGGGTGATGACGTAGCCATGGAACTATTCGTTATGACAAAAGAAGGGTTTGTTATGACCGACGATTCCATATGTCTGGACGCCCCTGAAAGGGTGGGAATTGGACCCTTGAAAGTCAGAATAATAGCTTGTAGCGGTTTCAGCAGACAAAGATGGAAGTACTACGAGAAGGTAAGTCATAGAGGACACCAGATATCTCAATTTAAATTCAAGGGATTTTAATTAATTATTATCATTTGTTAATTACGGGAACCATATGTGCCTAATATATCTTACTGATATGGAAAAAGGCAATTATTTTATTTACAAAACAATTAAAACCCTCTTGATTTTCCTAACAATCTGTAACATTTTCGTTTGAGGATCACTTTATTTTTTTTTTAAATTATCATCCTGCAACAAGCAAGAAGTTAACATTTTTATAAATTTGAAGACAAGCAGAAATATAAAGACTGACATTTTCCCATAAATTTCAAAATAAAATAGGCACAATCGTGGGTCACATTGTATATGTACCTATACTTTATTCAAGGGAAAGGAGAATTAAAATGTGGATTTAATAAATATTCCCTATTTTTTTTTAGACAAAAGAATTTCTTCACATCACTAATCACAAGTGCTTGGATATAAGCAATACCAAAAACTTCACAGATGGTCTTATCATTAACGACTGCAACGGAAATCCATCACAGAAGTGGCGACTAGAAGTTGTACCTTGGAAATAATTTAACAAATTTTCAATTTCTATAACTATTTATAACATAACATTAACTTATTGATTAAAATTTATATTTTAATAAATTTGGTTCAAATTTTTTATACCTACAATTTTTTTAAAACTGGACCAAGTATACATATTGTTTGGAGGATATTTATTTGTAACAAAGTATTATTAGTTTCCATTTCTAAAAAAATTTAATTGATTATTATTTTTATTTTGAAACCGGCAATTCTTTAGATATAAATGTTTATATGTTGTTCACAGAATCAAACAGATGAGAAATGATGAACATAAGTAAAAAGTTTCTTATGAACATGACTCCGAAAATGTAAAATAGTACAGGGTGCTAAAGGAATACTGTTAGAAACATATCTTTATAAATAATTTATAAATAATAAATATTATTTGAATGAATGAATCTCATAGATGAAAAGTTATTCATTTTTTCAGAGAGAACAAGATAGTCGATACTCCTTTTAATTACATATTCACTGTTTCTGTTACTCCGACAGGAACATAAATATAACCGTTTGGTGCAAAGAGTTCACTTCATAAATTTGGTTTTGATTAACTAGAAACATCTCCCACTGATAAACATAATCACTAAACACATTACACAGTTTACGTTTCGAGAAACTCTGTTTTCGTTATCAAATAGTCATCAAAGTCAAATGTTTGACTTTTGAGTATATGTATAGAAAGAAGTAAGTAATAAAGTTAATATCGTACATATAATATCCCTCTTAAAAGCGGATATAGATTTACGAAACGTACCGTTTTAAATTAAGGTAATATAATGGTGAGTAATTTTTTTATGTGCCTGTTCTTATCAGCCATCTTTAGATAGACACAAACCGTTTATTAAAAACAACCCTTAATTGGCTTATGTCGTGAGGGTTTTTTAGTTAATTTTTATCACAGGCTACCAAATAACCAAAAAAATAAAAATTATTAATTTACTATCTAAATTTACTACAGAGCTTTTTAGTATCACAGGCAAAGTGTCCATTTTGTTTTCAAAATATGAATTTGTAACTTGGATTAGAAATCCTTACCATAGCTAACTTAATTTTTGTTCACCTCATAATTCTCCTTTGATGTACCTTAAAATAAAAATGTGTATATTCACACAATTTAACATATCCATTGTATAAATTAAAAATAAAATTGGTCCGAAATCAGAGCCCTGAGGAACTCCTGAGGTGACAGGCAAGGAATAGGAAAATTCATCATCAAGAATTACTGTTCGATGCCTGATATCGAAATAAGATTTTAAAAAATACTGATTGCATTATTATTAAAACCGTAATACATATATCAAACGCTTTTGAATAGTCAAAGCTCTATTTCCTTCACCCAGTAATGGCTATTAATAAAGTACTGGTAATATAACCTATCTGAAACCTGATTGAAGGTGAGACATGATGACATACTTATATAAATGGCTGTCTACAACTTCTTCTAATATTTTAGACATTATTAATTGATTTCAAATCATTATAATTTTGTGGAACACTTATTTTTGTTATACCGATCAATGGGAATATATTTTAATTTGAAACATTTTATTATATGTGTATGTGTAGTATTTGCTAATTAGCGAAGTGAATAACTGTAATATTTTAGCGGAAATATTAGCAGCACCGTAAGCATTATATTTTAATTTTAATATCAAGAAATTTAGATCAGTAGTTGTTGCTAATTTAAATCATTCCTAAAACAGTTTCTATGTTACCAATTTGCTATTTAGTATACAAATTGTAAGTCTGGCTAAAAACGGTTGCAAAATAGTAGTTTACCGCATCATGTTGACGAAGGTGAACATTGAAATTTGTTAAAGGGTTCCAAAGGTTTTGAGTGTTATTACGGTTTTGTGCAAAATTTAAATAAGCAGCCCTTAAAAAAAAAACAGTTTTACATTCATTTTAATTTAATATTATCCTCAGCCAAGATGCATATGACTTTGTAACATCTTTGTAATATGAAATGTTACATAAGGGGCTAGTACATCAAACAATGATAAATGAAGAAATGCGTCGCCGTTTATTTCATTTATATTAGACAAGGCGAAATCGGCGGCTTCGTATGAAAAAATTTGTGGATCCGATTTTTTTGCATAATCACCTCCGTGGGATGTCTCTGAATGAGGATCAAAATGTTACCGGCCGGTAACCTGGTCACAATTTTTTTAAACTAATTTTTTTTTAAACAAATTGCAAAAATAACTTGTTTTGCCCCGGAAAACCCAGTTTTGATTAGGTATTTTGGGGTATTCTAAACAAAATAGTTCCTATGCACTATCCGGAGCAAAACAAGTTATTTTTGCAAATTTGTTTAATAAAAATTAGTTTAAAAAAATTGTGACCAAGTTACCGGCCGGTAACATTTTGATCCTCATTCAGGGACATCTCACGGAGGTGATTATGCAAAAAAATCGAATTCACTAATTTTTTCATACGAAGCCGCCGATTTCGCCTTGTCTAANGACTTTGTAACATCTTTGTAATATGAAATGTTACATAAGGGGCTAGTACATCAAACAATGATAAATGAAGAAATGCGTCGCCGTTTATTTCATTTATATTAGACAAGGCGAAATCGGCGGCTTCGTATGAAAAAATTTGTGGATCCGATTTTTTTGCATAATCACCTCCGTGGGATGTCTCTGAATGAGGATCAAAATGTTACCGGCCGGTAACCTGGTCACAATTTTTTTAAACTAATTTTTTTTTAAACAAATTGCAAAAATAACTTGTTTTGCCCCGGAAAACCCAGTTTTGATTAGGTATTTTGGGGTATTCTAAACAAAATAGTTCCTATGCACTATCCGGAGCAAAACAAGTTATTTTTGCAAATTTGTTTAATAAAAATTAGTTTAAAAAAATTGTGACCAAGTTACCGGCCGGTAACATTTTGATCCTCATTCAGGGACATCTCACGGAGGTGATTATGCAAAAAAATCGAATTCACTAATTTTTTCATACGAAGCCGCCGATTTCGCCTTGTCTATATATATTTTCTTTTAATTTGGATATTATTCTCAATGTGAACAATATGTATCGGTATATTATTATCATTCTGGTATTCGGTATTTTGCCGTATGTTACACAATCCATGAAGTCGGTAACCGAGATTTTATATTTAAATGACCAGTATTTAATTTTTTGTTTATACTATTATGAACCACAATTTATCCTAGATTGAATCGACGCTATTTTATGTTTTATGTAAAATTATTTACACGTAAACGATATATTGTCACATCGAAAATAACTCTCCAATACTCGGGAAAATTGGTAAACTTACTTAAAAAGTGTTAAACTTAGATGCAGTGCCAATTAGTCTTCTGACATTTACAGGAGCATGATAAGAGCCCCTATTGTCCTGTGCATTTGAGCGTAACTTGGTAAAAACTCTAAATTGCCGTACGCTGTCGGGCCTTATGTAACCGAAATTATCACTCGGAGAGGCAGATTATGTCGGAAATGGGCACGTGCTTTCTAGACCAGTGGCACGCAAATATCAAACTATGCGCAATCGGTATGGGCACACACTGTTCATATCAAGTGAATTATAATTGATTGGAACCGATGTTAATTCACTGTGTTTTACAGACCTCTCCCATGTATTATTTTAATTTATTGTAGACCAAATGTATCGAATGAAAAACAGATTTTCACGAAAATCTGGAGGTTATAGTCGTTGACAGATGGCTGAAAAAAAAATCGATACTCTAATAAATCTGAATTAATGAATCAGTTAAACCTTAGGTCACATGTAAATTTTTCTCCACCTTTGTATTTGATCAAATCGTTTTGTTTCGTGAACAGGTGTTTTCGCATAAAAGTACACCTCCCCCTTATTTTTTTTCTATCCAAAAAAAATATATTTCAGCCAACGGTGTCACGAATTTTTTTTAAGATCTCAGAGAATATTTAAGAAAGAATCGATATAAATCAAGTTGCTTGTGTTTTTTATGGAATAGCATGTATATTTGCCGCCTACTGAAATCGTTTGTCTCCCCGAAAGAATTTACGAATTTCGAAAATTGATTTAACTTACTAAACTTACAAATTGCCTCATGTTAAAGTAATTATATCCTTACATGCAGAATGGTTCCTGAGTAATCTGAAATATGTATTTCACAGGTTGATTCTAGAGTTTCAATAATAGAATGTTTTCTTTTTTTTCAAACTTTGAACAATTATTATAGAGCACGTTTTAGTGTAAACTAACATTTAATCACCTCGGCGGAAAACCATAGCAGTCAATTATTTAAAGAAATAACTGACAATTTTAATTTTGATTATTTTTCGATACCATCGTTCATTACCTGATAAAGGACGTATGTTAGTATTATTTCATTTAGACCTTAGTTCTGGGGAAAAACGGAATTTTATTAAAAATAAAACAATAATGTGATGCAAATAAAATGACAGACTACATTTTTCAGATAACACAAGTCGCCAAAAATAGAATTTTTTTGGTTTTTAGATCAGACATATCATAATTTCTTATAGATTTTGATGTGATAAAGCCAAATTTGAAAAGTAAAAAATTTTTCATAGTTTACATTTTTTGAAATCGCAGACAGAAGTCTCTTCTATATTGAATATACAGTTATCTCAATACTGCTCTTGGTAAATATGAAGAATACCGACTCTATGCCGATTTTAACCTAGATGACTGGTGATTTTTGGGTGTTGAACACGAATTTGATGTCCAAACTTGTCGGACAGCCCCTTTTAGGACAAAAAAGGGCGAAAAGGGCAAAAACAATTATATTGAAAAAAAGAGGTGTAAGATGTGTACATAAGCATGTATTTTTGGGTTATCCACATAGTTCCGACGTCAAGAAACGGCACTCTGCCCTTCCAAGGACAAAAAGGCCAACAATTTAATTTTATTAAGAAAAACCTCAAGCGTGTAGTATTTTTTAAGAATAGCCCAACCGGACATAACTAGTACCAACCTACGCATGTTGCAGTTGGAAGAATTTTAACCCTTTGTGAGGGTTCTACCAAGTTTTTACCACTTCTATGGTCAACCACAAACCTTGGTTGGCAATTCGAAGTAAACTTATTTCCGTTATCTACTGTACCTACTTTGACATATATTCAAGGCTAATTCAAATCAAGTCCTTTTTTCTGAAATTTCATATAACAAACAACTCAACCTCACATACATCTAGTATGTTAAAAAGCAACTTCAATGACAAGTTGTTCAGTTGTTATTACAGGAAACAACTACTATGTGGACTACAGACCCGTTCAGCATTGAATTACATCGCAATATCTAGAAGGTATGTCATATTCCAACTATATTAATTAATAAGCAAAACTTCAAACAAATTTGGCAAAGTTTCGAGTTTCAGATGCCGATGAATGTATAAAACCCTACAGAACAAAAAGTTTTGCTCTCCTGATTTTCGGCTTTAGCGTCATTATTGTATATATATTGAACTATAGTTTTCGAAAGTTTTATCACTTTTTGTTTATAATTGATATTTTTACAGCAACTTTAAAAAATTGACGTTTTATACCGTTTTTTCAATCTCACGGCTTTGTTATTGTAAATTTAGTAATCGGGCCAACGCCATTTTGTAGCTATTTTTATTACGAACAAAATCATGTCCTAAGCATCTTTTCGTACAAAGTCATCCCGCTGAGTTATTTAAAGAAAACTACTAAAAAAAAAAATTTTTCACGATTGAATTGTTAATAACTTTTTTTCCTGATAAAATACTTTGTCAGCAAAGTAGCATGTTATTGTATTCATCATTTAAAGTATTCCTGTGTAGTTATTTCCGAGTTATCAAGGAAATGTCAATAACAGTAACTTTTCGGCCTCTGCCGACTGGACTATTAATCAAATCTAAATATTTTCGAAAAATTCCCATCTGATGAGGTGTAATGTGTGTTCTTTGACACCAACATCTAGGTATGCTAAAAACGTCAAAGACTAAAACTCCGTCAAAATTACATCTATTAATCTAGTAATTATGATAATTTTTACATTAGATTCACTAGTTATGTGTGTCGTTGATACTCTCGTCTGCTGATGCAAAATTATAACAACGGTAACTTCCGCTCTGAAGAATACTTATATGTAATGACTCTATAACTATGTCGGTGTTGTATAACTTTCAGACATTTTCACTAAGATCTAGATTTCATTAAATAAGAAACTATTTCCATCGGTTCCTCAGACAAAGGTCGTCCGTAATTACTGACATCTCTCTCAGGTGGGCGCTCTGTTTTAGGCCATCGAGAGCGAGTTTAAAAGATAGCGGTCGCGCAGCTCGATTCCAATTACGCATTACCTCATCGGTTTTATTTGCATGCGATTTGCAAATCTGTCACTTCTTGCTCTGCCGAATGGCCTACTTGTTTTCGAAAAGGTGTGAACAAATGCATAAGTATCTTCGGTAGTACGGGCACTGCATGTTAAAGTCATGAACGGAATTAACTCACATCGGCGTTCTAAAAGTAAAGCATTCCTCTGATGATACTTGATATAAATCAAAGATAATCCATGCAATTTGAATCTAAGTTCAAATCATATCTCCCAGACATGGTTACTTGGATAATTTTAGGCCCAAAACCCTTGATGAAGCAAGTCACTGGTTTTCTAAGTACAAAGTGTTGAGATTAAAAACACATTTTCACTTCCAGTCCAATATCTCTGAAGATGTTTAAGGCAGACTCATGAAATTTCTGCTAATCGTGTCAATAAATTAAAGATAAAATATTCGTATACAAAGTATTGTTACAGATCGTCCTGATTGTGTATTTTGGAAATTCGATAAGTAAATTTTAATGCCAGTCCGGAAAAAAGGTATCTTTCATTTTAGGATTATTATTTCTTTGTTCCACAATAAAATTACTACACACATATCTAAAATTTAAATACAACATAGGTAATTGGCAAAATTAAAAAAATTCATTAAGGTGGGAATCTATTAGACTATAGGATATTTTATGTATACAGGATGTAACAGGAGGTGGGGTCGGTTTTTTAGGGGTAATAAATAGTACGTATTACCCAAAATACTAATCTGTGCAGTGGCCTGTGTTTAGTTTGAGAATCTCTGTCACTCCGCCCCTGATACTGACCTAGTTAGGTAAATTATATACATGTCTGGCGCCGTTTAACTTGTTTCGATCAATAGTTTCGCTATAGCACGTGCGTGATCATTGTTTACACCATTGGAAAATGCAAGTTGACTTCACACTAGATGTTAATAGGGTGGCAGATGGGCATAAAACAAACAACCAACGTTAATTCTGCGAAACGAGGTTGAATACGTCGCTTTCTACTGAAAGATGTTTTTATTAGAATTAAAATAGGATGTGTTTTATTTAATTTGATTTTATGGGAAAATTTTAACTAGTATTTATTTAGCGAAACACTTTTGTATAATATAAAAGTAGTACGTTCTTATAAAATTATTTAATTATTTAGTGTGATTTTCTGTATGATATTTGAAAATATATATGCATGTATTAATCAAGAAAAATGAGATTTGACATCTAGCATGCCTTAGCTTATAAGTTTTCAAATGAATCCTGTTTCCCAAGATAGGTGATATACCTAATTAATATTAGAGTCCTAGTGAGAAAGAAAAGAAAGAAAGCAAGAACATTTTAGCCTGACTGTACAGGGAAACCATAGAAATTCAGTAGAGTCAAAATAATTTGCATAAAGATGAAAGGTTGGAACTGCTTTGAGTTTGAAAACTACTTATTCGGTGAAATCAAGGATCAGATCGACGCAGACCAGTCCCTACAGCAATTATTAATACCTGCCAGAGGACTTAATCTCTAGTTTCAGAGTTTTTTTCTGAAGAAGAGAACGATATATCTTATCGAAACGTCAAGAATCAGGCCCAGAAATTGTTCAAACTTTGATAGCTGGCACGGGAACATGCATACCAAGAACTGATTTATTGCATAATATGCTCCAATGACTCCATGGGTCTTGCAGTATGTGTCATGCAATATTTGTGGAAGAAAAAATTAATACCTGCTCACAAACCGAATAACCATGGGACCAACCCATGGGAGAGACACACTAAAATTTTTGTGTGTCGAATTTTTATCTCAAAAAAACTTATTTCGTTTTCTTCACATCTTATAATATAAATAACATGTAGGTGTCCTAATAACGAAGACAGCCGTTGCAGACGTGAATTGATTATTTGTTAAACGCGCCAAAAAGAGATACAATGATAGTACAAATGTCTTCATAGTCTTAATCTATCACAGACAATGATTCCAATATTTTATGTGTATTAGACAGAAAGAAAATGGAGGACGTTTGTTAGGTATTAGTTTTGGACTGTAGTTTGACTATCGCAGTTCAAACAAAATAGGGCTGATACTCAGATTAAAAATTTGACATTGCTTCTCCCGTACTGTTTATATTTTCTGAGCGTTGAAATATCGATTTTTTGGCATATTTTCCTATCCAGTAATGCCAGTATTAAAATTTGGGAGATATTCAGATAACATATCATTTATATGAAAACAGTGACCAATTTGACTGTGATTTTTCGTCTTAGTTCATACGAATATTGCTTGTGTCGCAATGGAAAAGATACAGTGGTTTTAGTGTAAGTCCATGCCCTTAAGTTATTTTTTGTTAAATAAATATTAATAAAGTTGCAATTTTTTTCAAAAAGCACGGCAACTAACTTTAAACTTTACTCTATCATGACACAGTAGACTCTGTTGAAAGGTGTAAAATTTTGACGGGCAGCGAACTGCTTAATAGTGCATTCGATTAAGCTGTTATAGGATAATTCATAATTTGCATATCAATTTTAATACGGGCTGTTAGTCGTCGTTATTTGCTGACAAGAATGCTTTTAAGGTAATAACGATTATTATGATAATTTACGAGACCGGCTCAATTAATTCTCTATTAAATGTTATTAACCGCTGCGCGCCGTAAATAATGCCTTCCTGTTATAGATTAACAACGATTTTTGCTGGGCACATGTAGTAAAAGTATTCGTTATCCGAACGGAATACCGTGACCCATTTATGGCGAGCGCTTTCCAGGCTTTATGGTTTAATGCACTCAGCGAGAGGTTTATAAAATTCCTTTGCGAAAATATTTCTTTTTCAAAGAATGACACTGATCTGTGTAACGCGCTTTATCTCTTTGATTAGTTATTTCTTGCATAGTGTTTCACTTTTCATTATTTCGACTAATACTTTATTTGATTTGTACAGTATGACGCAAATGAAGGGAACAGTTTTATTATTTCGTAAATCGGCGACTTTGGATACAAATCCTGAAAGAGGTCAATTTTTATGTTTAAAAGTGCGTTTTGCAAGATATTTGTTTTACATATGACATCATCTGTGTGACAGTGATGACGTCAACGATGTTTTTTTTAATTACAAATGTAGGTCATGCGACACCTCTTTTGAAAGGTTTTGTAATTTAGGAAATAAAATTTGGTATAGTGAAAAAAAAATCTAAAATTGCAACAAAAAATGTGTTTTTAACAACCCAAGTTACAACAGATTTTTAAATTACCTCGTAGGCATCGTTGTATATGTATGCAGGACTTTTAAGGCGGGTATCCATTTGTGTCAAATGCCCCGTAACGTAACACCGAACATGTTACGTTACAGCTAGTGGAGACGGAAAATTGTTGCATGATATACGTGTAACAAATTTGACACGCATAACTAATCCGGGATGAACCATCAGTTGTCGATTTTTAGTCTTATTTTTCGTTTCGTCAGTCTTTTGTATATGGTCTGGGGTCAGTCTGTTTTCTGCAGTGACTAGGAAGAGTGTATTTTTCTATGTTTGTGCCATGGAGTGGAGTAAAGAAAACATTCAAAATCTTATAGAGCTGTATCATAAAAAGTCTATACTTTGGAATCCTCAAGATCCTGATCATTTTAATAAAATTAAAAAGCAGGATGCGTGGGCCGAAATCGCAGATGAAGTAGGAAGACCTGTGAAGCACAGCAAGAAGAAAATGGAGAACCTGTTAGCATCCCTTCGCAGGGAAAAAATGAAAATAAAAAAATCCATTGGAACTGGAAAATGTAGATTTGTTAAAAAAAAGGTGTTCGAAGAGTTATCGGCAATATTTTGAGGGCTCGAGATCGCGGAGATTTCCATTTTTTATTCTTCAAAACTGTATGATGAATAAAAATATATGATGCTGCTGCTAACTGCAATTGCAGTGACGAATCCATTATTGCAGTCAGGTTCGTACTGCGAGTTTCTTTTTCTGTGTCGTCTCGTAACCTTATTTTGTTACGTTATGGAATGAATGATACGACCAAAACCACACATACTTTCGTAGCGAACCGTGTCACTTTTTGCAACAGGCCGTAACATGTTCGTTGTTACGTTACGGAGCATTTCCACAAGTGGATATCCGCCTTTATACATCGCTTAGGGCGTATCATGCGGAAATGTCGGAACATCCGCGAAATTTTGGAACCGCGCTCGTCGGCTGGGTTGCCCATGATTTGGCTTTGTAGGAGACCGATCGCGTCATTGTTGGAACGTCAAGTGGCGAATAGGGTGGTTACGAATGTAACAGCGGTCTGCCATGTGTATACCTATTTGTATTGAAAATATTGGTTTTGAGCATTTTGGTTGCTGGCTTCGAGACATAGGCGATTTTAGAAGTCTTCATGCTGAAAAAAAAAACACTTTTAAATATTTCTGGTGTATCAGTTTTAACTACTTGACAGAAACGAAATCACGTGGTTTCTCACTTTTTAAACAAATGAATCACCCCGTATGCAGCTTTCTAAAATTCTGGTTGCATCGAAATCGTAATTTTAATGTTAAATATACATTAGGTGATGGATCCTACATAGTGGAATTTTTTGTTGAAAATATGACGTTAGAGTCGACCTTTGTAATGATTTAAAATTCTGTCTTAATGAAAATAAATATCTGTATAAATAAAAAGGTTACTACCTAGATTGATTACTTGTGAAGCTGTATGTTTGTCTGTTGCACATATGTGCATAAGGACATGTAAAATACCGTAAAATGTTAATGTTGCTCTTTGCGCTAATATTTAAATTGGAGAAGAATCGTGTAGTATGTCACATCATCAATCAATTGCAAAGTTTAAATAATTAAAATTAAACACCAAACGTTTGTTTTAAGTAATTTCGTTTATAGACACAAGTTATTTGTAAATATAAGTTATAAACAGGAGAAAAGTACTTTGTATGCAGTGTACCAAGTAATAAAATATTTTAGAAAATGCTTAAAATAAAATGTAACTAGTTAATTCTATTTTCCTTCAACTCGAAAAGGTTCTCTGACAACCATAGCTGCTTATGGCGACTATTTCAATCATCATCAACCATAACGAAATAAATATCAATTTTTGATTAATTTTAAACCATTACGTCATTATTATACTGACAGAACTGGATTTTACTACAATTTTATCGACATTTTTAAATATAGGGCTCAGATTTTATTAACTTTTAATACCTATTGAATTCTGAAATATTAAATTAGAGCTGATATTATCTATGAAATATAATTCGAAACAATTATATTGCCATGTTTTTCTTAAATAACCAGTGATTTTACTAGGACAAATAAAAACAAAAAAAAATATTTATAAAACCACCTACTTTTTAGGTATTATATATGATAATTCCATAAAATGTAGTAAAATCTAAGCTTAATGTGAAGAAATGAATGTAATATTTGCTTTTCTGTAAGATTTAAAAAAATCTTATTAATATTTCCAAAAAGGCTATAAGTATTTAATTGTTGTACTAATTAAATAGAAATATGAAAAGAGCAAATTCATTATTATTAAAATTAAGGTACTCCAATTGATATTGAGTTGTACTGTATATCAAATGATTTTCCCAGTGTACTTAATTCCGCATAATATCATTTAGGTACTATTAAAATATTTAACAAGTAGTTTCACATGAATTTTTGTTACTTAAATTATATTTATTGTAGAAGTTCGGTATGGAGAATATCTCTTGTTAAAAGATAAATTCACAAGTATGTAATGTGACAAAATTACAGTTAATTAATATATAATAATTTAAAACACGAACAATGAATCAAATAATAAGGCTAAGGAAGTAACAAGAGATGTATGTCGAAGCAATGAATTATAGAGGACTTCAAATTACGAATTCAGTACCTTGAGTCCTATGGGAATAAAGATACTGAACCATATAACAAAAAAAAACACGACAGTTACTTCATCAAAACTTGTAGCTATAGACTGTAGAGAAAGTTGGTAAGATATGTAAAAATGACTTTATGGTTGACATACAGAGTATTCTTTGCCTCACATGGGTGCATAACAAGTGTTTTGGGCTCAGATCTAAGGAGGAGAAAGTGTCGCAGTTACGAAATCGCCAATGTTTCTAATACAATCATCAATTCGTTCAAAATCAACGTTCATGGCTCGAAATTATCTGCGACAGACATCTGCAACGTTCGTAACAGCTCTACAAACCAAAGAAAGAATTTGAACGAAGAATCGCGTATGTTTCCAAAATTCCACTCGAAGTTCCATAAACGACACGATCAGACTTCTATCGTGCCAGATCCCGTTATGACGATGCAGTCAAACACGTAAACAAGCGCTGCATGCATCCGAAATAGCGAATGTTTCCAAAATTCCGCGCGAAATTCCGCAAACGACTCTCCGGAGATTTCCACATCGATGTCGACTAAAAATCGCCAGCCTTTCTAATTTCGATCGTCGAGTTGCCAAGACGAGATAAAGCACGCCAAGCCGTCGGAATATGTCAACGATTTGTGTCAAAGCTTCTTCCCCTGATATCGTCGACAGAGATTAGGAAGACGAAAATTTCGACCCACTTTCGAGATTTTATATGAAATGGATTGACTTCAAATTCAATCTCCTGCAAGACCTCCGAGTCAACATTTTAATTCTGTTAATTTTCAAACCCCACATTTCAACCAAACACCTATATTATTATTACTACATTATTTCCTGTACTGACTCACCACATCTTGCATACGATCGTCCAGCACCCTTTTGCGAACTTCAGTTGTTTCAAAGCGCTTATCCGGCGAATAACTGAATTTCTCGCCTGGCCTACTTGGATTTGATGGGACGTGCATTAAGATTGCACGGCTGGCTCCGATCGTGTCTATGTCCTAATACGTGGTGCACGTGTGTGTTCCATTGTTTCCCCCGGTAAAAATCCACCTGTCAGCGCACGTGCTGAACAATCGCTAATAGCTGCTTAATAGACGCTAGCATCCAGTGAATCAAAGTGTAATTATCATGTATATCATCACCAGCGCGAGCGTAGGATTCGAGAAAAGGCAGATCTGAATCTATAAATATTTATGGAAAAGTAAATCCAATTTGTAATCTATAAATATTTATTTGTAACTAGAATATATAAAAGTTGATTGGAATATATTTATCGTGCATCAGTTATTGTAAAAAATAATTAATATAAATATATGGTTCGCTTTCGCTCTAGTGCATACACGTACAGGGTGTTCTACAAGTTCTATGATAGATGGTAGCTGGGTTAATTTTAAACATTTTTTCTTATATGAACATGGGTCCGATTTGTTTTTGTTTAGAAGTTACAAGCATTTTAAGAAATATATCATATTTCAATAAAAGTGGATAGTATATGATAAATCAAAATGATGGTTGCTATAAGAATAATTATTATTTGTCACTTTGTTCATTCATTTGACACTTAGCGTTAAACTGTTAAATAAAAATTGCATTTATGTACAACTGAAGAGTATGCAGATATTGTCTTTGTATGTGGGTATTCCAGTGGGAACGCCAGACATGGGGCCCAAGAATACAGACGATGATACCCAAATAAACATGAACCTGCCCACACAGTCTTTAGTGCATCATTTAGTATACTTCCAGAAGAAGACAACCCGCTCCAAAAGAGGCCATTGGTCCTACTGAAGTGAATGTACAAAATGAAGAAGGTATAATAAATATATTGTCATTGAAAACTCTTAGTGTTCGACGTATAGCAGGTCTTCCTTTATCACCGAATTTTGTCTGACGTGTATTGAACAGCGAAAAGTTACATCCGTTTCATCGCCATAATGTACAAACGTTACATGCTGGAGATGTTCCGCAGCGATTGGAATTTTGTCGCTGGTTATTTCAACAACATGAACAAAATGATTCATTTCCCTTGTAATGTGGTCTGACAAAGTTTGTTTTACTGGGGACGCACAGTGGTCGGAATTCCGAAAAAGCTTGACAAAAGTCGAAATTATGCACTTGAAATACCTGTCGAGAAGGAAGTCTTCTATTGGGGTATGCTGTCGCATACAGACGCCTCGTTTCTGATACATTTCCAGCCGCACGGCCGTACATAAAGTGCATATCTGCCATTTCCGTGTTTGAATATGACTCCATTTTATGAGTTGCAATAATGTTGTATGCTTAAATTTTCCACTCACCACTTTTACTAATTAAACACTGCAAAGCTCAATTGACAGTTTATCAATAACTTAAATTGTTAAGCGTTGTGGCAACGTCAGTCTTTTATTTGCCATGGCAAACAGATTTTTGTAATTTTTGGCCTAATAACTTAAAGAGCAGAGTAATTTTCAAACTCAATTTACTCGAAAACCATTGGAAATATCGATTTGGACAAAGATAATATTTTTTACGTAAAATTGTGAAGATTTTATAAATTTGTAGAGAAAATTGTAAAAAATTGAAATAAAAAAATTACGGGCCGAAAACCCCCTTCACCAACTTAAATGGGACGCATATGATTTGCATGTCGAAAAACGGAGTAGCCCATGTTATTTAACGTAAAAAGTTATATAAGACCCATATATTTTTTTCTATTTATTTGCGACCGTTTTGTCAATAATAGAAAAAAAATCAGTTTTGTTTTAGCCCATTTAAAGGACATATAACTACCTAAGGGTGCGTTTTAGGGCACATGTTAATAGGAACTTTTTGGCTTATTTTAATGAGTTATAAACGCAGCAGAAGTTTGGAACCCTATTTTAGAAACACCCTGTATACTTATACAGCTACTGTCAATGAACATGTAAACCTCACATAATCACAACAGATGAATCTTGAGTAGTAGTTTAGAAAAAATATCATAAAAAAAAATAAAAACGGAAGTAAAATACATAAAAACTAATATTATGATGATATCCAAGTTACAAAAAGGGGTCTGGATAATTGCAAGCGCAATCACATTCACGCACACTCATCCACCAACTACTATGTTTGAAAATCGTCGGGTGTCGCTCCATAAACTTTAAGCAGTTAACAGAGCAGATATTAAAGGTTTACATTATTTTTTCTCTGTAGAAAACACTCCCATGAGAAACGCGCTCTTAAAAAAAATCTGTCGCAGGATTTTTCTACCACTTCTTCCCCGCTTGAGCAACGACCATTTTAAACCGTCAGAACTCCTTAATTACCAACAATTATTTTACCTCCGACTGCAATTAAATCTGGCACCGGCGAACCCGTCGACAATACAATTAAAATTATATAAACCTCAGGTGGCAGCAGCAGCAGCGCTGGACGCGTTTCATTATTTTTGTACGTATACAGTGAAGTGCTTCCAAGAAGGAGGCACATTGCTTCTTTGCTGCGCACACGGAATGCTTCTACCACATGCAACAAAAAAGATTACAGCCAAATCAGTATAAAGCCTCAAGAGCAGTCTTGCGGCTGATACGCCATTGTCTGTCAAACTAATAAAATATTTGTCGGCATTAGTAATTTAGAAATACCAAATTTAAAATGAATAAAAATGAGGAATAGTGCAAATTAAAATATGCAATCGAAATTAATTCTAAAAATGTTTCTAAATTCTTTTATCAAACGAAATCATACAGTATCACCATTAAGCAACCCCTTTCTTTATTATGGCTCAACCGCTATAAGAAAAAAAATTTACAAACGTCAATGGGACGCAAAAAGAATATTTTTTTTTAAATTTCAAATATGTACATTTTTTTAATGGAACACATAAATCTTGTTGGAGCTCTCTTAGTCCTCTACTCAATATTAAATTTCTTTTAGCCGCAATTGTCAAACTGCTAAGTTGCGAGTTTTTCAAATATGTTTTTTGTTATTAAAAACTGCACAGAAGGAACTGATTACTTTGAATCAAGGATACGTTTATTTGGTATACCTATACAAGCATATCATAATCCTGAATTAGATAAAGTCGATAAACTCGTTGTTCAGTAAAGCAAAAATACACTGACATGATTTTCGTGTACGGACATTGCAACGGTACCACCGTCTCAGTTAGGGATTATCAACGACGATACAAACCGCCGTCTTCCAGACAAGCAGACGTTCAATAGAACGGTTCAAGAAAACGGACTGCATCTCTATCATTACCAACCGGCTCAAGAACTTTTCTTCAGGGATCTTCCCCAAAGAGTTCGTCTTTGGAGCAGTCATACTCTTTCAACAACCCTTTTCTATGACGAGGCTACATTTACAAGACATAGAACTATTGGGAATTCGTTAAAAGTAAATAGAATCATTTTTGCTTGAAATTAGTCATAGATTTCATATACCTACGAAGTATATTGAACACATGACAGCTTATTAACATTTTGAAATTTTCTGTTTCCATTCCCAAATCTCTAATTACTTGACTGAAAAAAAAACTCACATTTAACTTTCACACAGTACATTTAGACCAGACGGTAATAAATCCTGTAGCAGTGTTGTTCTGCTGCAGATTGAGAAGGTGGAAGCATCGACAAGTGGAAATTCTTTTTCATACACCCTTTTTTAAAACATAAATACCGAAAAGTATTTAATTCTACTTTTTTAATTTTTATTTATTTATTTATTTTACCTATCTTTTTTACAAATTTGTTGTACAATATTATTTTTTTGTACAATTTTGAATTTGTATAACTCTTTTATTCAATTATGTATTTAATACATTCATTATTTCCGATCAATTATTTCATACATCAAAATTCTTTTTACAAAATATCATCCAATGGAATTGCAATGGTATCAAGTGTCATTACGTTGATTTAAAACATATGTTAACGGAAACAATGGCATTTTGCATTTGTCTGCAGGAGACACACCTCAAACCTGGCGAATCACTTGATCTGAAAGGTTATAAATGTTATTCAAAAAATGTTCTCCCTGATTACAGAGCTAAAGGAGGGGTTGCAATCTATGTTAAAAATAATATTGCTGCCGAAGAAATTCAATTACAAACTTCATTACAAGCAGTAGCTGTTAAACTATATTTCCCCTTTGAATTAGTTGTTTTGAACATATACTTACCCGATCCTTCATGGAACAAAAGTGATTTAAATAATTTAATTGCTCAAATTCCTAACCCTTATATTATAGTTGGCGACTTTAACGCTCATAATTCTCTGTGGGGGTCTGGTCATACGGATCGACGAGGTCGTATGTTAGAGGATATAATAAATGACAATGATTTGGTTTTGTTAAACACCGGGGAAAATACTTACTTCAATGCTAGATCTAATGCTTTTTCAGCCATAGACTTAACTTTCTGCTCACCACAAATAGCTAATTCATTTCAATGGGAAACTTTATCTTCTCTTCCCTCAGATCACTTCCCCGTGTCGATTTCTTTCTCAGAAAAAATAATTGCAAACGGTNATAAACAAATATTAAAAAGATGTTTTTACCAGTGGCGTACCACAATTTTCTTCGAAAAACCTTATGGTACAATCCGTACGCGCGCCACTGAGTAACTTACAAAGTCAATTTTTTTCCTGTAACTAGGGGATTATCAAATTAAGCTAAGGCTAAAATTTCGTTCCATTATCTTATAATGTTTGAAATTTATTGGAGAAAAACTAAATTTTTTGAAATTTTTAGCGCCCTGTAGCTTGGAAAAGAAAACCCGTAGAGCATAACTTCATATGAGAAAAAATTATTTTTAAAACTAAATAATCCACCGTTTAATTTATTCCCAACCTTTACGTTACACCCAGTATAAGTACTTTTAAAAAAATCGCAAAAATATTTTTTTCACTTTTTTGTTGTTTTTTGTTGTTTTTGTTATATTTGCAATAATTATGTTGTATTTTTTATTTGAAAATATCTTGTGTAAAATTTAATTACGAATCTATTTTTCCTTTTCAATTTTTCTCTAAAATTAATAGTTTTTGAACTGTGTTGAAAAAAAGGGGAAAAAAATGGAATTTTTCCAATTTGTTCACTATTTGTTTAATAATAAGTTTAGCACAAGTTTTGGAGGGTGCGCATAGTGAAATTATGTTTTGTTATATTATTTTGGAGCCATTAAAGCAAAAATTAACGATACTATATAAAACATCTACACCAAAACAGAACCCGCCTGGTCTAATCTTCACTTACTACCACTACTTTTCCTTTTTGTAACTTTTCCGGGCTTTCATTGAAAATAATTCATCACCGATAGTAACAGCTGCTTCTTTAATATCGACAGGAATGTTTTTTTCGTCACTTCCGTCGTTATTCATCTTTTAACTAAATACTGTTACACGACTGTTACACATACCTACTTGCAAGTTTTTAACGTAAGTTCGGTATCTAAAGTTACTTTAATAAGCTCTTGTAACTTTACCTGTTTTCCAATCTACATCAGCAACAACACACTTTTTGAGCTAAGAAGTAATCGGAACCAGAAATTTTCTAGAACGACAGCACAAAAAGTACATGTACAAGCTTTGGTACGTAAACACTTTAGATTTATAAGTTTGACGTTTGAAAATAAATTTGACATCTGAAAAAAAAAATACTAAAATAAATTATACAGGAATTAATTAAGAGTATAGCATATGGAACAGGCCGGTTACTAAGAGCGTCAGATTTGCGTGAAAAATCTGATGATGGATATGCAAAACGTACAGAACGGACGGAACGTACATATTAATGCACCTTAGTAATTCGCTTTCTGAAATTTACATAAGCGAGCAAACTGTCGCAGTTGCGAAAATAGGAAATGGCGACTTGTTTAAATATTCAGTATGAGATTTTACACGTCACAGTCTTATCACAATCATTATGTAATTATCTTCTAATTAGTGTGATTAGAGCGACCGAGATTGTGCCGTAACTGACAATAAAAGAAATATCAATGAATAAATTAATCATTAAAGTAAACAGGCTCCAATTTAAATTCTAATTATACGTTATTCAACACACTATCAAGTGACATATAAAAACATATTCTTTACAATTTGCCGGGCTTATTGCAATGCTAAGTGATTCTAATTGCCCTCAGGGACGTATCATGTTCACTCAAAATTTGAATATGGCCTCACCTCTGATGCCGAACCTGCAAAATTATGCAGTTGATGCTGAATTTGTATATTTTACGAAGTTGATTAACTTTTTTATGCAATGTATATTATAAATAAATACTACAGGGTGTCCGGTAACTACGGGGAAAAAATAAAGGGTTATATAGAGCAGGTCAAAAGAGTGCTAGTATTTCATATAAACTTTTTACCTAGGTGCAATTGTTGAGGAGTTATTGTCACTCAAAGTAAGAAGTTGAAAAATGAGTATTGCCCATAATTTCTAAAGGGTTACTTTGATTAACTTGAAATTTGGGGGATCAAAGCAACTCATTCAAATGTATCTTTGTACATTTAAAATTGAATCAAATATTTTTTATTATACAAGGACGGTCGAAATTATGTTCTAAAATTTATGCAACTTTGACAGAGCTGTCAAATTTGACATTTCGCCCCCGCAGGGTGATAGCCCTGTTACTTTTCTATAATAAAGGTATACTTCATGACTTATGAAAAAATGAACGGTTGTCAAGATAATTAAATTTTTGTATTTTGTGTTTAGCCACATCCGGGGACACAACGCAACAGAAAAAAGTTAAGAATGAAACATATGGAATAAAAGATGTTACTTCAGTAAATGCTCGATATGTCCTCCATCTAGTTCAATGCACTTCCTTATTTTTTTAAGATTATTTTGTTGCACTCTAAATAGCATTTGTGGATTAATTTCATTACAATGATGTTCTATTCTTGCCATCAACGCTTCTCTTGTATAAACCGGAATTGAATATACCAATTATTTTAGGTAACCCCACAGGAAGAAGTCAAGGGGGTTAAGATCTGATGACCTAGGTGCCCATAAGTGTGGTCCGCCTCGCCCAATCCACCTATCATCAAATGTTGCGTTGAGGTAATTTCTAACTTCACAACTGAAGTGAAGCAGTGCCCCATCATGCATGAAATACATCTCCTATCTTGTTTGCAATGGCACATTTTCTAGTAGTAGATTTACATCGTGTAGTAAAAAATTCAAATATCGGGCACCGTTTAACCTATCCGGTAAGAAAAATGTTCCTATTAATTGGTTACCGATTATTCCTGCCCATACATTAACTATGAATCTTTGCTGGTGTTTGCCTTGAATGACTAAATGAGGGTTTTCATGTAACAAAATAATCTTAAAAGAACAAGGAAGTGCATTGAACTAGATGGAGGACATATCGAGCATTTACTGAAGTAACCTCTTTTAATTCATATGTTTCATTCTTAACTTTTTTCTGTTGCGTTGTGTCCCCGGTTGTGGCTATACACAAAATACAAAAATTTAATTATCTTGACAACCGTTCATTTTTTCATAAGTCATGAAGTTTACCTTTTTTATAGAAAAGTAACAGGGCTATCAGCCTGCGAGGGGGAAATGTCAAATTTGACAGCTCTGTCAAAGTTGCGTAAATTTTAGAACATAATTTCGACTGTCCTTGTATAATAAAAAATATTTGATTCAACTTTAAATGTACAAAGATACATTTGAATGAGTTGCTTTGATCCCCCAAATTTCAAGTTAATCAAAGTAACCCTTTAGAAATTATGGGCAATATTCAGTTTTCAACTTCTTACTTTGAGTGACAATAACTCTCAACAATGGCACCTAGTTAAAAACTTTATATGAAGTACTATCACTCGTTTGACCTGCTCTATATAACCCTTTAATTTTTCCCCGTAGTTACCGGACACCCTGTATAGGCATGGGTTTTACAAGTTTGTACTGTGTTTTCAATGTTGTAGGTACTCTGGTACGTGATATATTCCACTGTATTTATTGTTTAATTTGGTATTTTCCACTTGAAACAAGAAGAATAAATCCTTGCACAAAAATAATTACATACATAATATGCACAGGTTGAGTCAAGGTTTTGTAGTATTTAACTTTAATAATTATTAACATTCATTTTGCAATGATACAGTGCAACAAAAAAGGTGACCTGCTGAATCCGAATCTAAAGTGATAATTCCTGGATCAGTTCGTGTTTTAATTTAATTTAATTTATTGATACACCCTAACAGGCCTAGCGGCCTAATTACAAGGATATAAGAATACATCATATATACTTATTATTACAACATCAGAATACTACTAATGAACAGCAGACTAAATGACAAGATAGTACAGAAATGTAATCCTAAACATAAACACACTACTCACTACTCATAAAGAGGTACTGAATGCTAAAAAGTATTAATTAGCTAAGGACAATAAATGTGCAGAAACAGTTCTATTAAATTTATTGAGTGGCCAGCTCCACTCTAAATCAATCAAAGAGTCTACGTTATTGGCTAGTCGAAGCATGGTTACCAGAGGGGATTGGGTGGTGGTAAATGCTATTGGCACCCTAAACTTTAATGAACACCTAGTTTGTCGCGAAGGTACATTAAATGGTACAAGAGCTAAAATAGTTTGTGTATCAATTAGATTATTCAAAACTTTATATAAAAACATAAGTATAGCTATTTCACGCCTTATGCTCAAAGATGTAACATTGAATTCAGTTCTTAGATGTGCTGATCTAACATATTGATAATTAGGTCTTGTATGGTATTTTTTGTAATATAGATATCTAAGAAATTTATTCTGTATTTTTTCTATGGTGTTCAAATATATGTATTTGAGGTTTTGACACTAACTTAGAGAAACTCCTTTGGAGAGCGTTTTCAAACCAACTTTGAGTAGTAATTGGAATTCATGATGTCATTGCATTATAATTCCAAAACCTTATGACCCTGAGGGTTGCTTTCGATGTGCAGCAAAATAAAACTCTTTCTCAGCGGTAAATGTAAGTACTTTTATTGAAAACAAAGTATAGTGAAAAGAAATGTTGTCGGGGCGAGCGTTCGTTGGAGAGTACTTGTATGGAGTCGCTCACAAGTATATGTATCTAGTTCCCGGCGCCAATCTGCCGTGGACCTTTTCCTGAACTCATGTGTGCGTATCCCTCTTGCAATGGTTAGACCGGTCCGGCGTCAGGCGCTCTTGACGTAATACTTAACATGGGTCACTTGCAGACATGTGTACCCACAACCCCATAACCCCATAGCCTGCTATTTGAACAAAACTGATAGAAAAAATTCAAGATCGCTGTTTGTACACTCAAGGAAGTACTATTACGTTTTTACAGAATAGATAGAAAGAGAAGAAACTCCGGGTTATTTTGTAACGTAAGTCTGTATGCCCAGATCATGGGTCTACAGGAGCTTGCATTCTCCATGTTAAGGACTTACGGACTTACTCCAAAATACAATTTTTTTTCTGTAGTTGATCATTCGTTTTTTTATAATTTATTGTTTGTTAGTTAGTATGTGATGTGAATAAAGCCATTGTAACAATATTTTAAAAGAATATTTTGTCTCGGTGTGATTTAAATAAAATAATAGATTTTATTATATCATACATTGCATATTGAAGTGGACATATCTCGAAAACAAGTAAATATAGGGAAAAACTTTATATTACAAAAATTACTCAAAATTTAACGATCTTTCAGATGGACTGTATTTCTACGTTTTAGGGTACAACATTTTTTTTAGTATCACCACGCCATCTATACAGAAAGATTTGAACTAACAATTCTAACTCCAATTTGAAGCTATTCGAGGGACCTAACCACCCCAATTTCCGAAACTAAAATAAATTTCTTCATTTCAGAGATATTGGCAGCGGGAGTGTTAAATGGCACACCCTGTATATAACAGTTAAAAAATTATTTTATTTTTTGAATAAAACGGAAGACATATTTTTTGTTACAAATATCTATTAGAATTAAATGCACTTATCGAGTTTCCGAAATACGTCGATTGTACAGAGTGGATCACTAACCAGCACATGTTTCAAAAATATTTTATGCCCCATACGAACTATTTCTCTTTAAATATTTAATGATTAGAGAGCGGACAATGTGTGTCTTTAACCCGAGGAATAGGTCAAATTTTGGTAGAGATGTGTACGCGTTCAAAAATGTATGTATATGTATGTATAAACTATGAAAAATATAATTATTATGTATAGCAAATATATCGTATTATCCTCTCGAAGATTTGTACCCTTTATTTAAAATCCATAAATCATGTGAACAGGCTAAATAACGAGAAAATAATTAAGTTAATTTAGTTCTAAAGAAATGAAATGACACTCTCTATGAGCATCCGTCGACATCGGTTGCGTTTATCGAATTCCTATTGGTCAGAATTCAAACTGCAGCCCTGTTATGAATGGAGCGTGAGTTGGACTATTCTATCATGTGCGTCGTCTGAGGCTATTCGTTACATTGACTCCTAATTTCCAATTAAAAGAACGACACTATTTTTAACCGAACTTTATTTAATAAATATGTAGTATACAATTTCTGATTTTCTAAATATTTTATAACGCCTAAAAATGTATGTACCGTGGAATTTTCGTGAATTATCACGTAAATTTCCGATGCATACCCGACACGCCACTGCGTCATGGATAATGTATCTAGGTTTATGAATGACATATCTATGTTCAAGGTTAAAGACACAAATTGTCCGCTCTCTGGTAATGATGATATGTTTTGACTATGTAGCTTTAGATGTACTTATTGCAGGAATTACAATTATCCAATTATTAATCAATGGCCTGCTGCGATTATTTTACAGAAATCACCTGAGGATTTTTAATTAAAAAATCTTCTTACAAAAGCTTCATTGGTATCACTTAAAAATCTAGTATTCCAAATTTTATAAATTTAAAATGCAGAATATGTACAATATTTTGTATACAGACTTGAAATTTTAAATTTATCAAGTTTCTGTTCACTTTTAAAAAAGTTAAATAAAAGAACAAAAGAGAGTCAGATGTACCGAAGTTTTTGCGTATCTTATAATCTTAGACGCTAGAGTTCTGTTTGTGGACAGGGAAGGAGGACAATTAATTACTGGAGAATATTTTCCACATAGCCTTTTTTAATTCATTTGTAATTGTAACTCCTAATTTAAGAACTGGTAAAAAGATATCATTTTTACATATTTGTAACAACATTTATAAATAAAAAATGTAAATGAATTGAAACATACATGAAATTGTGTAGATTTACACGATTTAATGTATTTTGCTATATAGAGGAGAAGGTCCGAATATGGGCCCCTATTTTGTTTTTTATAGATTATTAACAAATTTTTTGACAAATACACCTAAAAATTGAGACACACTTAGTCCAAGAACTCGTCTACAGTAATGAGCGCGGCAAAGTTCCGGAAAGATAAAAAATATTGAGATACCAGTTAAAATATGAATATTGAACAATATCTTGTATGAGGGTAGATTGTATGAAATATGGGCCCCTATCAAAAATGATGCATAAGATTACGTTTAACAAAGAAAACTTTATTTTATAGTAAAAAACTTCATATATGATTATACAGAAGAGTAATGGCAACAACACAAATTAGAAAGAAAGAAATTATTTGCAAAAGTCACAAATGAAATTTTTTTGTTATTTACGCTATCCATAGCCTTTATCATGTCTTCGGAGTTCCATTGTTTCCTTAAATTCTTTGGTTAAAACTTTGGTTTGTTACGTGGTATGGTCAACCTGGAAAAGAACTGAATTCAAAATCAGGGGAGAATATAGGCCTTAGCCCATATTCGGACCCACAAAAGGCCGATATTACCAGCATTGCATGTCATTCAACAATAGATACCTATTATTTGTATAGTTTAAGTGAATCAAAATATTTTCTGAACAAAACAGACTGATCTTTATAGAAAATATCTAGGTGAATATACAAACATACCTAGTCACTAAAAATCGTATAAAACAACAAAATAACACCTTACCTTCAGATAATATTCAGAATTCCAGTAACACATTCACCACCACCTGTTTCTAACAATATAAGAAATCAACTGCACAATGTCGGTAAAACAGTTCGCTACTAGGTAGCTGTCTTTTAAAGTATTATTCAGTGATGCCGCTAGATGTTCTGGTAGGAATAGCCATGGGGACCATATTAAGTACATGGTCCATATTCGGACCTTCTCCTCTATTATTACCTTTTGCGTTGTACTTTTATATTTTAAGGGGGCGATTTAGTATGTATATTTTTACCGTGTAACAGAGGTACTTGTATGGA